>NC_063340.1:6883067-6910961 GCF_021869965.1 Rhincodon typus | reverse complement strand
GGGGGGGGGGGGGGGAGGTTCGGATTGAGGTAGTGGGATTTGGGTGATGGGGCTGTGGAGAAAGTGAGTGGGGTGATGGGGAGAGTAGGGGTGAGTGTGTGGGGGTTTGGGGAGGGGATGGGTTGAAGTTGTAGTTAGTGTGAGATGCGGGGAGTGCAGCAGTGAGAGAGTGGGGCGAGAGGGGCTATAGGGTGGGGTGGTGTGAGGGGCATGGGGGGGGGGAATTTGGTGGGGAGGGGTTGTGTGGAGAGGTTCAGGAGTAGTAGGGGAGGAAGGGTATGGTGGGGGAGAGTGGGAAATGAGGGCAAAGAGGATGAGCAAAGAAAGTGGCTGGGAGGGGAGATATGAATGGGGTATAGAAATAGCGTTTGGGGAAGGGGGAAGAAGAAAGCGAGGGGAGAGAATGTGGGGGGAGTACCAAAAAGGAGAGGGCGATAGAGAAGATGGAGTGGGAGTGTGAATGGGGATCAGATGAGTGGGCTGAGGGGATGTCGTGGAGATGGGTGGAGGATGAGGGAACAAGAAATAGGAAGGGGAAAGGTACTGGGGCGTAGGAGAGTGGGAACTGAATTAGGTCCACTTAAGTATTGATAATTTACATATCAACCAACAAAATTTGTCTCTTAAAGGAAGGCAATATGGCAATAGTCTAGAGAAAACAATGAACATTGATTGCTGACAGCTTCTATTCTATGTCTGGATTCTGTTTCAGGCATGCATACCATTTATGTTTCTGAGTACAGTTAATATATCTATCCAAAGAAAAGAGAATCCTAGTGAATCTGAAAACTGTTGAGGAATTGCACTTGAAATTGTTTTTTGTAAAGTTGTGGCATACCTACTTTGGAAAGCTGCAGAGTAACGAGAAAGGAATAAGTTGGATTATATTCTTACAAGGAATGTTTAAGGCAGCTTTTGGCATTCTCCAAGAATACAGAGGAACCCAGAATCCAGGAGTAGTCTTTCAGCAGCTTAAATAAAGCTGTTGATGTAGAAATCACTGAAGTTCTGTATACCCGTTCAGATAGACATGAAAGATCCCAGAAGTGACGAAAATTAAGCAAATATGATGGCCAATGTTTGTCCTTGAACCATTATGCCTAAAATGGATTATCAGATCATCTGTTTTGTTGTTTGTGGGTTGTTTGTGTGTAATTTGACTGCTACTGTTACTAGATTACAACATTAGTTATAGTACAGAAGTACTTTATTGATCACGAGACTTTTTTTGACCTCTTGAATTCAAGAATGGCACTCATGAGCCGACAGAACTGTAACAAACTGTAAAAATTTGGCTGTCATGTGGGATATGCTACCAAATTTCAAAGCTCTGCATCAGGGTGGATGGAGAAACTTGATACAAAAGTGCAAACTGTTATGTTCTTCATTTATTCTTTTTACTTGCACTGGAGAGAGTGGAAGTAATTTTAACAAGTGTGTCCCTTGGGAAACTGGTGGGATCTGATCCATCAGTTTCCTACTGGGACCATTGGTTTAAAATTACCCATTTTGTGGTATATTATTCACATTTGCAATAACTTCTAATATAAACCTACATACTACTTCATCTGTAGCATGGGCGTTATTTTAGGTCTGCTGACTTGTGTTCCATATATATTACTTGGTGAAAAACTTGCAATACATATCTATTGAAATATTTAAAATATCTGTAAGCCGTTCAGGGTAACTTGGTTCATTGACAGAATTCTAATTTCAAAATATTGGAAAAATGTTCAGGAAGCTGTCAAAGCCCACGCATCCCAAATGGGAGAGAAGTCACATTTTTTGAGCAAGTAATGTCAGATTCACTCTGTCATGACAATCAATTAATTACAGAAGTTTCAAAATTATCCAGAAATAAAAAGGGCCATTAACATTGGAGTCTATCAGTTGGCCTGGTGGTGTGCAGTATTGCAGATCAAACAACCTGGAGCGCAGAGGTTGTAGAACTTTTAAAGTATGCAGGAAGCACGACAGAGGTGGACCAGCCTGGAATTTCCAGCCACTTGTTGGCAAGCTGGTATACAGGCATGGTCTCACCTCCAGGCTATTCATGAGCAGACCAATAACAACTCTGGGTGATGCTACCTGCCACAAGCAGTGGTTAGCCAACTGAGGCCATTATGTCCCTCTAACACAATGACTGGAATTTTCTGGCCAACAAGTGAGCCCTTTGCAAACGCCGAAAGGTAGCCAGAGAAATTAGGTAGCCTCCTGGTAGCACTCTTTTCATTATTTAAACATTCTCTCTCACCCCTTTCACTCCTACACTTCCCCAGCACCCTCCTTGCTTCCAACTTGCAAATGGCTGCAGGCCACTATGCAGATATAATCCGGTCAACTGTGGCCCATTGTATTCTCAAAAGATTTAAAAGTGCTGAGAGAGTGCTTCTCCACTTTAAGGAGCCTTCTTTCTCCTTTATCTGCATTGGTAGGTTTTAGCTTTCTTGCTGCTGGTGGGGCTCCAGTTGGCCCTCCAACCTTGGGCCTTTGTTGCTGTCCTTGAATTGGGTGGTGAGTACACTTTTTGGCCACTGCTTGGTCAATCCACACAAATTGCCTTGGGCGTGGCATCCATACCCAGTCAGGATCTGAAATCAATCCCCATATTGGTGTCTTGACCCCAGAACAAAGATCCTACTTGTGGTGTAGAGATTTGCATCTGTGATTTCTTGCCCTGTAATGTAGAGCTGTACAATCTCAAAAGCAGTCTAATGGGTGTTATGGTAGACTCTACTTGGGGTTTCTCACTTGTGTCTCCTAGTAGTTGTTCTGGAATATCAGTAGCAAACTTTGGAGGAAGCAGCCTCCCTATTCCTTTATAAAATGTTACAACTGGGTCAGAGAGATTACAAAGGGTACAGCTAGATTTTTTGATTACAGGAAATTATATTTTTAGACTGGAGTCTATGTTACATGTTTTGTGCATTGAATGCCAGAATTCAGAAGCTATGTTAGAGTAATTGTTCTTGTTTTTAAATCATCTGGGCAGTTTTATGGGCAATTGTCAACCAGTGTGGTTTTGTTTTGGGATTATACATTTGATTTGCCTGTTTGAATTCAGTTTGGCAGAAATCCTTTGACAACTCCTCCAGTATACTTTAGCCCAAATTATAATTTCTATAATTGACAGGCTGTAGATACTGAGTGTAAAACATAACTGTAAACAAGCTGAGACTTGATCAGCCTGCTTGTAAGCACATTGTAGAAGTCACTTAATGTTCACTGAACCAAGACACATAGTTCAAAAGTAACTTTATGTGAGGTATTCTGAGAATTTCAATATTCTAATTTTCTTAAGATTCTATGCATTTGATTAGTCAATAAATCAGAATAATCTGTTTCAGCATTGCCTGGGATTAATCTGAAATTATTCATTATATTTTCTGGTGTGCTTTCTGCTACAAACTTAAAATGTAGTTAGTTTTAAATGCAGATTATGAAGTAAAGTGCTTTCTTTGATATTTATGGGTTGACTTTTAGCCATTATTTCAAGGAGGAGAAAAGAGTAGAAATTTCTAATCTTTAAAGTAAAAATTCGTTTTTGGATTAAGAGTATTTAAAGCATAAAGTATGAGGCAAGGTTCCTGGTATATATTTAGTATTTAAACTAAAGAAAATAAACAGAATAATTTAGGTTTAAGTCATGGCAAGGCAGTTCGGGCCCAGTAGAGAGTTCCTCCAGTGCAATATGGAAGGTAGGAGACACTTCTAGTGATTGTGTGTGTGTAAGAGGTGTATCCAGCTGTAGCTACTGGAAATCCACATTTCTGATCTGGGGCATTATGAAGTAGCCATATCACTTAGAAAATACCAATGGAAGTACATAAAGTCAACATGGAAAGTCAAAGGGAAATTGTGTTTGACAAACTTTCTACAGTTTTTTGATGGTATAACTAATAGAATAGATGAAGTAGAACCAGTGAATGTAGTGTATTTGGATTTTCAAAAAGCTTTTGATAAAGTCCCACATAAGGGATCATTGTGCAAAAGTGAAGCACTTGGGATTGGTGCTAATGTGTTGGCACGGATTGAGAATTGGTTGGTGACAGGAAACAGAAAGTAGGAATAAATTGGTCGGTTTTGGAATGGAAGGCGATGACAACTGGCGTACTGCAAGTGCTTGGGACCCAGCGATTCCCAATGAATGAGGGAATCAAGTAATGTTTCCAAATATGCTGATGACACAAAACTATTTGGTGTGTGAGTGGTGAAGAAGATGTAAACAGGTTTCATTCTGATATAGACAAGTTGAGTGGGCCAATGCATGGCAGATACAGCATAACATGGATAAATATGAAATTGACAACTTTAGTGGGTAAAACAGAATTCCAGATAATTATTTAAATGCTGTAGATTGGGAAAGATTGCTGTACAAAGGGCCTTGGATGTATATTTAGGTGTCTTTGTATATCAGCCATTGAAAACAAGCATGCCGATGCAGCAAGCAATTAGGAAGGCAAATGTGTGTTGGCCTTCATTGCAAGAGGGTTTAAGAACAGGAGCAAGGAAGCCTTATTGCAATGTACAGGGCCTTGGAGATACCACACCTGATATATTGTTTCTAGTTTTACACTCTTTACCTAGGAAAAGATATACTTGCAATAAAGGGAGTGTAGTGAAGGTACACCAGACTAATTTTGGGATGGGAGGTTTGTTGTATGAGGAGAGATTGGGTTAACAAGAGCCTGTATAAGCTGAATTTTAAAATAATGAGAGGGGCTCTTTTGAAAGATAAAATTCTGACAGGGCTGTACAGACTGGATGCAGTCAAGGTGTTTCCCCAGCTAGTGAGCTCCAGAACAAGAGGGTCACAGTCTCAGGATGTGCGGAAGGAATTTTTTTACTCAGTGATGAGCCTATGGAATTCCCTACCACAAGGCTGTAGAGGTGAAGTCACTGAATATATTTAAGAAAATAAAAATTGATAGATTTCTAGAAGCTAAAGGTGTTAAGGTTGTGTGCAGACAGCGCTTGCATGGCATCGAGATATGAGGATCATCTATGCTCAATTAAATGGCAGAGCATGGCTGATGGAGACAGTGCTTGTATGGCGTTGAAATAGAGGATCAGCCGTGATCATACAGAATGGAAGTTCATGCTTGGCGGGTTGAATGACCGACTCCTGCTCCCATTTTCTTTGTAAGTGCATTACACTCCAGAAGACTTCTTTAACCTATGAGATATGCTGCATAAGAGACAGAATCTGGTTTATGTGAAATATAAATGTATTTTTTTATCCTCAGAGTGATTGTCCCAAATTAAATCCAGCAGCAAACTTCTTTGTGAAGGTTATTTACAATCACACTCTAGCCCTATATGACTCAAAAACTGCAAAGTCTTACTTGCTTTTCACACGATTACATGAACAAGGATTAAATACAGATAAAGGGGAGAATTGAAACCAAAAGATCTGTGGATGCTGTATAAATCAGAAGCCAAAATCAGAAATTTCTGGAAAAGCTCAGCATGTCTGGCAGCATCTGTGAAGAGAAATCAGAGTTAAAGTTCTGAGGAAGGGTCACCAAAGCCAAAACATTAACTCTGATTTCTCTTCACAGATGCTGCCAGACCTGCTGAGCTTTTCTAGCAATTTCTATTTTTATTTCTGAAGGGGAAAATTGTATCATTGTCTTTGTTGCGGGCCTATAGATTCTTAGATGATTAGGACATAATCTCAGAATAAGGGGTCACACATTTAAGACGGATGAGGAGGAATCTTTTCTCAAGGATAGTGAATCTGTGGAATGCTTTATTGCAGAGTGGTGTTAAGGCTGGGTCATTAAGCATATTCAATGCTGAGACAGACAGATTTTTAATCAGTAAGGAAATCAATTGTCATAGGAAAAAGGCTGAAAAATCCAAAACACCAAAGGTCACATGATTTGCAGTGTCTATTTTAATAGACTGATTGTGTTAGAAATTTTAAAGTAGTGACTGAAAGTTCATTATATACTGGCTAATAACAGATCTGTGAACTAAATGTAACCAAAGTGAGAGTAGGAATACTGCAGTGGACCTGTTTCTCCAATACGGAGGGACAAAGACTGCTGGTATCGAGTAACCCCTGCTGGAAATGCAGCTGTGTGGATATTGGATGAGTACTGGGTTGGATTACCTTGTGATGATCCTTGCAATTGAATAATGTATTGGCACTCATTCTTAAGACTCACACAAAAGAAAATGTGAATGAGTTAAAGGAGGAAATTTGGCATTTGTTATATCCGAGCTGAAAGTTGATGCTCCAGAAAGGGGTGAGTGAAAAGAAACCGACGACAAAATAATGCATGGCAGAGTTTACAAATTGAAGTGTTATCCTCAAATTTTAATAATTATATAGTCCCTTTAATGTAATAATTTTTAAATAAGTTTACTTCTTACAAATGAAGTTGAATCGCCTGCTTAGAGGCTTGGAAGGTGACCGGGGTCTGTCTGAGGCCAAGTTGGCTCCAAGATGGCATGCCTGGTAATGGTACTTTGGAACTCCTCCATGAGGCAGATTCCGTAATCTGACGTATAAACGTCAAGCCTCCAGTCTTAAGGATTTGTTGGTGAATGACCAGCCAGCCTGGCTCATTAATAAGACTGAGAGGAATAAATCTTTGAGGAGTGGGGAGCCGCATCGCTTGGCTCTCAGTCATTCTGCAAACCAACGTCACAATTAGTAAGATTGTCTAGCTGGTCAGGTTCTAAGTTCTGATGCATATCATGCTTTCCAGAACAAGGAAAAAGAAAAACTATTTGATTCATCAAACATGCTCTCATAATAAAGCAATACTAGCCTTTGCACTACTTATTTAATTTAAACTACCATTTTAGTTAGTTAAACATCCAGCTTTTGCACATGGAGCATTTAATAATTATTGTGATCTAGATGCATGTGGCAAGAGTTGAAAATTTAAAACATGAAGAAAGGAAGTTGGCAAAACTCAGCAGGTCAGGTAGCATCTTGGAGAGAAAAAGCGCAACATTTCCGCGTGATGACCTGCTCACCAGATCTTCTGATGAGAGGTCATTGACATGAGCACTGTTCTGAGCAGTGGCAGTCACAGTCAGATTGCCATTCTGCTCCTACTATTTTTCATCAATACTGAGCTCTGCAATTCTAGGTGGTCATTATGATCACTGCTTCAGAAATGCAGAGTGTACCTGAAATGGGGTGGCAGGGAGGTTCAGTGGTGAGCACGCCTGCCTTACAGTGCTAGGGACCTGGATTCAATTCCACCCCCGGGCAACTGTTTGTATGGAGTTTGCATGTTCTCCCCGTGTCTGTGTGGGTTTCCTCCGGGTGCTCCGGTTTCCTCCTACAGTCCAAAGATGTGCAGGTTAGGTGGATTGCCCCTGGAGTCCACGGATGTGCAGGTTAGGGGGATTAGCCATGCGAAATGTGGGGTTGTGGGTATGCGCTTGGGGGGGATGGGGAGTGGGTCTGGATCAGATGCTTTTCAGAGTGTTGGTGTGGACTAAGCAGGCTGAATGGCCCGTTTCCAAACCGGGAGATTCTTTCTTGGTGCAGGATCATGATTGAAATGTCCAGCTGCTTAGACAGGCACATTGACAACTGACGTGAAAAGATAAATATGTAAGGTATGTGCAGGGTTATGGTGCCAGGTAAGAAATAGAGTTCTTAGGGTAGGTCAGATTCTCTTACTTTTTTTGGGGGAAGGGTGGTTGGGTGGGGAAGAGGTGTGAAATGTCTGGCAAGAGGGAGGAATTGACATTCATTGTTAGGAGAGGTGGTCCTGGTGTCAGCCTAGTTGGGGGCGGGGGGGAGAGTTGTTGGATCCCGGGATCCTGGGTTGGTGTGGGATGGGCTAGCAGCAGGGAGGTGCATGTTGCATCCTTGGGTTTCAGTTCTGACAGGGTGATCTAATCCATTTCAGGCCTGTGGTGGGGACGTCTGGTCCTGGAGTGACACCTTTTATGGCAGGATTGTCTGGTCCCTGTGGTTCAAGTCTGTGGTGCGGTGTGTAGTCCCCGAGGTTCAGACTGTGCCAAGTGTATTGTATCCCAGCAGGATGTGAGGTTTGTAATCATGGTATGCTTTGTGGGCCGGCTGAGAATTGGTGAGTGGTTACTCAGGAGTCAGTAGGTTTTTGATCTTCTGTTTTTCTGGGTGACAACTTAACTGAAGCAAAACCATTCAAACTTGCCAACTTTGATGGGTTCTTTGTTGATGTGAGGAAATTTCCCTTTGAATCTACAATTTCCCAGGCAACTCCCACGGAGTCTGCTGCACTTGGAATTGTGTATGATCCCAACGCTCGACTCCAGTGTGCAGTGCTCCATCAGACTATCTGGGCCATTTTCTGTTTCTCTCAACAGATGCTACCTGATCTGCTAAGTTTTATAGTTCTTTTTTGTCCTAAGTTTAAATTTCGACATTCACGGGATTTTGCTTTGGGAAAATTTGTAAGTTTAGTATGGAATTCGAGCTAAGTGTTCACCACCTAAAAATGAACTGGTGTTGTTAAGGCAAATAGTAAAGATGCATTTAAAGGGAAATTAGATAAATATGTGAGAGAGAATGGAATAGAAGGTTATTTTGTTAGATGAGTATTGGATAAGAATTAAGCTAAATGATTTGTTTCTGTTCTGTACATTAATTTTCCATGATATTGGGATGTTCTCTATGAGGTGCAACATAAGCCTGATTGTTACTTGAAATATAGTAACTAGATTAAAGCTACCGTGGTAAAGGAAGCAAAACTTCACTGGTAATGACAAATTTTTTAACAATTAGCCTCCTTTTGACTCTAGTCATTATGGACCTCCTGGAAATATTCCTGAGTGGAAGACTACAGAAAGAACTCACAGTACTGAATTACTACCAGTTTTGCAGTAGAGCCTTTGTGGCTTCTAAATTTCAATAAATGTCAGAACTTTCTGCATTATTGACATTTTTAAAAGGTTTTGGAGAAGCATGACTCATTTACATAATGCCTTTCCATCATTAGAGCATTGAGTGAGTTAGTTTTGAAGGACTCTTAGATTTATTATATGTACAGCTGATATCATAAATAATAAGACAGCAAGCTTGCTTTTGGTTGAATGATCAAGGTTGTATCAACACAAAGTTTCCTACTCTTTAAATAATTTCTGTGGGATTTTTCATGTTTGCTTGAACTATCTGGGTGAGGCCTTGGTTTACTGTTTCATCTGAATGACTGTAAACTTGGATTGCTCCCTCTACTGCACAGAAATATTAACCCAAGCTATGTGCTGATGTTATGTCGAATGACTAGAACTCAAAATCTTTTGACTCTTAAATGAAAATGCTACGAATAAGTTGAGCTGGCACTTAATGTATAATATTATACTTACATTTAATTCATTGCATTTCCTCTGACTAACCTTTCTCTCTTGACTCAGACAGACCGCCCTGCCGTGTAAATGAGGTGACAGCTTATTTGACTACCACTGAATGTTACTGCAATGATGCCCTCAAACAAATTTGTCCTTAAGGTAAGCCTATTTAGATTTATTTTGAATGATTTACTCATTTATAATCTTGCTTTGTGAGTTGCTTTACTTTTAGAAGATCACTTCTTTATGAATAGAAACTGCTCAGTTTGCAGGGATCAAGGAAGAGAAATATGCTGACTGCTGTCAGAGTTGCATGGTTATTGTGCCTGGTTGAAGGAACCTCTTGACACTCCCTCCAAGCCATATACCATCCTGACTTGGATTTGTGTTTCTATTCCTTTGCTGTTGCACAGTCAAATTCCTAGAACTCCCTAACAGCACTGTGGGTATACTTGCACCACATGGGCTGTAATGGTTCAAGAAGGCAGCTCACAACCACCTTCTTGAGGGCAATTAGCAATGGGCAATAAATGTTGGCTTATCCAGTGATGCCCACATTCTGTAAATGAAAAAGTAAAATACATTTGCTGAAATGTGCACTTAGTTTATCTCCAGTGGGGTCTGACTGAGGCTGCCAGAGACTTCTTTCTCAAACTGAGCACAATATTTGCTGTCATAAACCAGTTATTTTCTTCAGTGTTCTCATGAAACATTAAAGCAATTCTCCTGTCCTCCTTGTATTCTACTAAACCATGAATCACTGATTTCATCAGCAAAGGATAAGTGGAGAGACCTGGAGAATTAAATATCATAATTTTCCCACCTTGTTCTAGCCAAGAGAAAATGTAGCATTTTACAATTATTACAAAAAAAATTGTAGATGTTTTGTTAAACTCTCTTTCCAACCTCAATCTTTCTGTTAAACAAAATAATTCATTCTGAATTATAATGCAACTTGTTTTAATAACTGCCTAGCGAGTCACTTAATTGGCAGTTGTTCATGTTTAAGACCAAACAATGAGTGTTGCTAACTAATCTGCAATGGGGTGGGACATCACTTTTAAAGCTGTAGTGAGATTTTGTGTAGCTGCTGAGAATTACGTAGAATGTATAGCATAGAAGCAGATAATTCAGCCTGATCCTCAACCATTTTTCACAAAAGGTATAGCCCTGTATTCCCTTCTTCTTCCTGAGCTTACCTGTTTTCTCCTTTTAAATGCTTCTTTACTGTTTACCTCAATAACTCCCTGTTGTGGCAGTATCTCCATTTTCCTCATTCTCTGGGTTAAGAGGATCCTTCTGAATTTCTCATTGGATTTCTTGGTGACTATCTTACATTAAACTCTGGTTTTGCTTTTCCAGGCAAGGGATACATGAACCAGGAGCAGGAAACCTGGCCCCTCAAGCCTGCCCTGCCATTCAACAAAATCATCGTTGATCTGGTTATGGCCTTAACACGACTTTACCGTATCCATAAAATTAGTTTAATTTGGTCTTGAATGTACTTAATGAGTCAGGCTCTACTGTTCTCAGCAGAAGAGAATTGTTCAAACAAAATGCTGTCTGAATGAAAGGAGTTTTTCCTAATTTCCATCTTAAATTGGAGACCCTTAACTTTTAAACTCTGTCCTTCAGTTCTAAACTCCATCAAAAGGGAAATCCTCCATATGGCATCCATCCTGTCAAAAGCTCTTGGGAATGTCTATATTTCAATACGATCACCCTTGATTCTTGTGAATTCTGATGGATATAATCCAGTCTGCTCAACCTTTACTCATAACTTTTTCATCCCAGTCATCTACCATGTTCTCTGAACTGCTGAAGGCATTCTCTCAGTCAATTCTGTCAAGACCTTTCCTAATTTTAAAGACCTCTGTTAGGTTATTTCTGAACCTTCATTAGAAAAAAAAAATCCAGGATGTTCATCCTTTCCTGTTATCTGGTGACGACCCATACAGTCAGACCTTACTATGACATAACTCCATGAATCTGTGTTCACTACAGTAAAGTTAGATGATTTTTGTCGGATTAGTAAAATGATGAAGCAACGTTTCATTTAGTTTTTAAAAAGAAATAACACACAGTGTAGTTTACTACACATTATTTGTTTTTTTTTTCTCAATTCACAGTTTCCACCTTATTACCAGTCTAAAGAATCTTCAATTTTTGAAGTTGTGTGATTGCCTTTCTGAACTTGTACAGGAAAAGGATAATGGATTCTATGCCTTCTATGGCTTTGTCGTCCAAAGTTTCCTCAGCTTCTTTTTAACTCCATGTCACTTATTCAATAATGTCGTCATCACTCATAGTTGCTCTTGTAGGGCAATTTCATTTTCTTGTCATTTTCTCTCTGAAATTTCCAGTGTATCACATTCCTCTCTATCAACTGCCTCTTCAGAGAACAAGTACACACTGATAATAACATGCTCGATTTGCTGTACAAGAAATTATTTTTCTATTAGCCTCGGTTTGAATTCCATTGGTGTAACTATGTCGGTCTGAGTGGATACTGCTCAAGTATTTCTTATAGTAGGGCATATTTTCTTGCGATAAAGTACCTTGTCTTGCTGTTGAAATTGCTAAAACTCATGGTTTATTTCTGGTAGTGAACCTATACCCTACTTATTCATATCAGCCATTATATCAATACAGTAGCTTTCAACGAACTAAAGGGTCACATTTCAAGCTGCTGATTTCCTGTTGTCCATGGATATTATTGGCAAATCTAAATATTGATCTGTTCTAGTTCTGAAGAAGGTAACTGGACCTGAAATGTTAACTTTGTTTTCTATCCACAGTTGATGCCAGACCTGCTGAGTTTCTCCAACAATTTGTTTTTGTTTCAGATTTCCACCATCCGCTGTTTTTTGTTTATTCTGAACCTCTAGTAAAGGTTCAATATGCATATACAATTATTTCCTTAGATACAGATACACCTTCCAGCTTTTGATAATTTTTTTTTATTCTAAGTCTCTGTTGACATTTTTGCCATGAAAACAAAGCCTGATTGTCTGTGCATAATCTGGGCACTAAAACTATCTTCAGTTTAGAGCATCAACATGCCAGGATCACTGCTTCTGTTTATTGTCAAGTGATCTTGTTTCTAGAAAGTGTACATAGATGTTCTTGGGGATGGAATTAGACTCTGTTATGACATCCCACAACTGAATAACCAACCATCTGTCTTGGCTCACAAATCAAGATTGGCCATTTGGCCAAGGAACTGGAACATAGCCATCTTCTGTGGAATTGTACCTAACATCAGTTGCTACTTTCCGAAGGGGAGTGGGGTGGTATTTTGCAGTGAAATGCTTCCTACAATTGACCTTTCCTTTTCAAATCAATTTATCTAACTAATTTTTGAAGTACACTTTTGTTCTTTATCAAATATTTGCTGAGATCACGTCATGATATTTGGTCACTGAACAAAATCTAATAATGTATATTATTTGTTTCCAAGTATTGTAACCCAGAAGAGGGAGCTTTTGAGCTGCATTTATATACAATGTTCTGCAGCTAAAATTTCTGATGCAAAAATATGTAATGGAATTTTAATTTGAGATAAATTTGACATTTGTTTAGCAGTTTTTACTCTGCGATGATTTTATTTCTTGCAGTCTAAACACATGCAAGATTCTGTCAACTGGGATCACTTTAAAAACTTTTCAGGCCAAAGCATTTAAGTTTGAATGGATAAAACTAGAGGCATATGTAAACCGGCCCAGAATAATGTACATCAACAGCAGTTCTATTACAAGAGATATTCCTGATGATGCTCAACCACTGTTCACTTAGGATCAGTCATCAGCCTTACCAAGGCCTGGGATAGCTATTATAAGTGTTATATTAATAATTATATTTCTAACTTTTGGCACAAAATCATGTTTTCTTCCAATTTTGCATGGAAATGAGGAAATTAACACTCTCCATTTTATTTGTTAACTTATGTAACATTACTTATTCAATATTCCTGTAGAAAATCAGATCACTGGTGTGATGGAAGTGTTCACGGAGGTGTATTCAGTATAGGTTACCACAGTCAACTTTTGTCTTACTCTGAGAGATTTTCCACTTCTAGCTGGCCAGTCATTGTTGACAGTTATTGTTTGCTTCTGCTGTTCAGCAAAAGTAGTGACAATTAACCAGCCAGAACCAGAATACCTCCATGAGTGGTACAAATGTTGATTAATAGGCCTGTATTCGCACTACCTTTCACCTCTAAACTATTTTGCAGTTGGTTCCAAGCTGTGGAGTTGGCCATAGTCCATGATTTGAAGATCCCTGAAGTATCTGACATTGTGCTAACAGTAACATTGGCTTGGCTCACTTGATAGCAGTCACACTTCTGATTTAGATTATTGTGTTTTTGAGTTCCACATTAGGACTTGAGTAAATAATCAAGGCTGTTGGCTCAGTGCATTACTAGGCCAGTGCTGTGCTTCGGCTGAGAAATTAAACTAATATTATTTACCTGCTCAGAATCCATGAAGATGTGCTGGGAGTTCTCTTTCAACTAACACATAATGATAAAATAATTAACTGGTTATTCCACTCACTGCTAATGCAACATGAATGTAATGTATACTTCTTTAATAATCAGTTATGTTAAGCATTTACAGGCATTTCAATGATGCACTCTGAAGTGTGAGAGTTCAGTTGTAAATCCCTTCTGACATGATGGATAATGCCATCTGATAATCATTGTCTAAAGCAGCTCAATTTTTTTTATTTTGTATTAATAGAATGAATTCTTCATATATAGATATTTTAATCAACCGGTTCAGACAAGTTGTGAGAAAACCTCTGAACCAGTGGGACTTGAACCTGGGCCTATTACGTGTAGGTTTTCTGATTACCACCAGCATGCTGCAGTAAAAGTAACGCATTTTTAAAGACTTTTGGGTTAGGGATGGGAGTTGAGCTAATTACTTGTATATAATCACACACAAACCTCGATAGGATTGCAGAAGCAGATAAGAAAATAATCGGTGATGCTTGGCTTTGCAACCCTCGCTGCTCTGAAATTTCTCTATTCTTCCTTCAGACACCCACTAGCTGCTACTTCCCCTCCCTTCACATATAAATAATTGTGGAGGCAGGGCTCATGTCCCCCTCTGCTCCATTTAATAACATCGCCTAGGTCTTCAATACAAAGATGACGGGGCACCCTGGGAAGTAGCCATAAAGGTCTTGACAGCTTCTGCCACTATAGTGGCAATGGACCTTTGATAGAAGCCTCCTCTTCCTCCGGTCTGACCCACATATTTATCTGCTGATGGATTTGGTCTAGTCTGAATGAAGCAGTAAAAAGCTTTATCTAGCCCACAGGGTGTTTCTCTTTACTTAGGATCCTTCATTTCCTCTTATTGTGCTGCGGAACTGCTGAAGTATTCCTTCCTTGCACAGCAATTCTGTTTGATCACAGAAAGCCTGGGTAGTATTTGGTGTATGCAAGGGTTAGGTTGAGCCAGCATGCGTCCAGAGTCAGAAATCCCACTCCAATGCAACTTTGGACCAAAGGGGAGGATCCTAAGATTAATGTGATCTTATGTGTAATAGAAACAATGTAATCACAATATTGGGGCAATGTCACATTATCATGCTAGCTTTCAAACTGATTAATATCAATGTAGTAATCTACTTGAAGAGTGGCTGGATGAGAGCATAACTTCTGGTTCTGATCGTCTCATTTCCTTATGGAATTATCAAAACTGCATTTAGCTTTTCAGTATAACTAATTTTACTTTTTGTCAAGGCAAGATATTTACTGTGTTCCAATAGATTGCAAATTCTAAATAAACATTATATAAAATTTTAAACTTAATCTGGTTTCAAATATAATCTGAAATCAAATAATTTATTTTCTTCATTGGACTATCTTGTCTTTTTCAACTAGATACAGGCTCGAGGAGTCAAATGGCCTGGTCCTGCTCCCATCTTCTATGTTTTGTACATGTTTCCACGTGAGCTTTAGATCTTCCCTGGTGATATCTTCTTTGGCTCACTGTCCATTTCTGTCTGATTATGCCTGTGAGAAAAACCTTGAGCCATATTTTTACTTTTTGGCATTAAGTAAATACAAATTATGATGTTCTTGTATATTAAAAATACCATGTAGGTTTTTCCAACTGATATCAATTGTCTTCCCTTCATTAAATGCATCTTTTAAATAAGATTGGTAGTTCATAAAATTGAAGGTTGTTAGTCTGAAGATTCATGTACTATATCATTTTGCTTATGACATGTTATGACATGTTATATCATATTAGATTGAGTTTGAAATACTCTTATCTGCAATGCATGTTATTGCAAGAAGAATTACAGTTAACCATTGTGTAACAGCTAAAGTACAAGATGCACTAATGCATGGCAAATGTAATATTTAGAATTAAAATGCTATTTGCCCCTTCTGGGTTTGAGACCAGAATTTGCTTTTTTAATATCTAGCCTGGATTTTGGACTGTAAGTTGGCTGCATAGATTCTGGAGAAATCCTGGCTCTGAAAACTCAACATTTAAAAATGGCTGTCTGGAAGTTGGATTTTCAGTCTGGAGGTTAAGGCAGGCTCAATTGGAACTGTATCTGGGAGACTCTAAATGAGAATAGTTGTTGGTGAGTGCAGGGGCAGGCTGGACAGAAGGCCAGGCTTATGTCAACAGATGGAATGAAATAGGAGACAATAATTTATTTTGAAAGACTTCTGACATTATTTTCAAAGATTTAAATGACAGGAATTTTAAATACCTTGATGGCATGCTTTGACATTTGGTTTTGACAGATCTTCTAGACCTTGTTTTTGACAGCTGTTAACAGTTTCAATAAGCTTGACAATCAATTAATTCATACGCATATTCTCTTCTACTTCTAATGCATATTCATGTGTACTTTGAACAATTCCAAAGGACATCTGACCTCCCCAAAAATGTTTGGGAGTGGATTGAACTGGGCACCCTAACTATCCAAAGAAATCTACAAAGTTCAGTCCTGCTCTTACCAGATCCACTTTGCACACTTCAGTTTTCACGCTCCTGGAATACAAAATATACATAAGCCTCAAGGCAGATTATGATTTAAACAGCCAGTTGCACCTGTGCACCATGCAAGTGTGAATTCTGCAAGACTTCAGGGCAGGACTTGTGATTTCTAGGCTTATGTCTTCCATTTTCACCAGGCCAGAAAAAAATTGTGTCACAGGGAAAAAGATAGGTCTTTAAATAACATTAATCTGAAGCCCAAGAATGCAGTAAATATTGGTCTGAATTACCACAAGTCACACATACACAAAGCTATCTTGTGATTAGTTTCAATTTGAGAACTTCTGAAGGTAGTTTTTTTTCTACTTCCCAACGTTAATTACATTTTGAAGTGGATTTGACATAAGGATCCATTCAATAAATTGAAATTTCTGTTATATGTCATAACATATTTAGAATGGATAGAACTTAGGTACTTGAACAATTTTTAAAATATATTTTGTTGTACTAAAATTTAAGACCACACAGATTGTAAACACATTAATGTATTTCAGTTATTGGTAGTGTTACATATGGAGACTAAATCAAAAAATCTATAAGTGGTAAAATCATGATTTTTACAACACAACTTGATGTATATTCTACCTATGGTAATATTAAGTGCAATATGTTATATTAAATTAATACTCATGCTTGTGTGTTATCTGTCAGTACCCAAATCTGTGCTTGCACACCTAAAACTATGACACTGATCACTAAAAGATCTGCCAATCTTTTCCCCTGAAAATCTCAAATGGATGTAGATTATAGACCAATTGTGACTTGCCTCATCAATATGTCCAGAATCTACTTTTACAAAATTAATTCATCAACTCAGAGATGTAGAATCTTTTCTCAATGAAGCAACATATCTGAAAGTGTGTGTGTGTGAAATATTATAGTGATACAGCATGGAAACAGGCCCTTTGTCCAGCTTGTCCATACTAACCAACTTTCCCAAACTAAACTAGTCTCATTTGCCTGCATCTGGCCCATATCCCTCTAAACCTTTCCTATCTATGTACCTGTCCAAATGTCTTTTAAATGCTATAACTGTACATGCATCTACCACTTCCTCTGGCAGTTCATTCTACATATGAATCACCTTCTCTGTGAAAAAATTGCTCTTCAGGTACCTTTTTAAATCTTTCTCCTCTACCTTAAAAACATGCTCTCTAGTTTTGAATTACCCTACCTTAGGAAAAAAATCTTTGGTATTCATCTTATTTGTACCCCTTATGATTTTGTAAACCTAAATAAGGAAACCCCTGAACTTCCTATGCTCCAGTGAAAAAGTCCCCCCTTATCCAGCCTCTCCTGTAATTCAAACCCTCCAATTCCAGTAACATCCTTGTAAATCTTTTGTGCGTCCTCTCCAATTTAATAATATTCATCTTGTAGCAGGGCGACCAGAACTTTACACAGTATTCCAAAAGTGGCCTCACCAACATCCTGCGCAATCACAACAAGTCATCCCAACTCCCATACTCAATTGCTGAATGGTCTGAGCAATAATGGCAAGCATACCAAACACCACCTTTACCACCCTGTCTACCTGTGACACAACTAAGTACCTGAACCCCTAGGTCTTTCTGTTCGACAACACTCCTCAGAGCTCTATCATTAACTTGATATGTCCCTGTTCGTCTTATGAAAATGCAGCACCACGCATTTTCCAGATTAAACTCCATCTGCCACTCCTCAACCCATTGGCTCAATTGATCAAGATCCCTTTGTAATCTGAGACAACCTTCTTCACTGTCAACTAAACCATCAATTTTGGTGTCCTCCACAAACTTGCTAACCATGCTACGCAAATTCTCATCCAAATCATTTCGATAAATGACAAAAAACAGTGGACCCAGCACCAATTCCGGTGGAATACCAATGATCGTAGGCCTCCAGTCTGAAAAACAACCCTCCACTACCACCATCTGCCTCCTACTGTCAAGCCAATTTTGTATCCAATTGGCAAATTCTCCTTGAATCCTGTGTGATCTAACTTTATTAACCAGTCTATCATGCAAAACCTTGTCAAAGACTTTACTAAAATCTATGTAGACAATGTCTCCTGCTCTACCCTCAGCTTTATCTTGGTCACATCCTCAAAATACTCAATCAAGTTTTTGAGATACGATTTCCCATGCACAAAGCCATGCTGACTATCCCTAATCAGTCTTTGTCTCTCCAAATGTGTGTAAATCCTGTCTCTCGGAATCCCCTCCAACAACTTACCCACCAATGATGTCAGACTCACTGATCTATATTTCCCAGGTTTCTCCTTGCAGCCTTTCTTAAATAAAGGCACAACATTAGCCACCCTCCAGTACCTTACCTGCTATGTTGTGTATCTAATGCTGTAATTTGAGCTCTGCTGTGTGGGCAAAGTTTTGTACAGTAAAGAAGAACTTGCGTTTGTATAGCATCCTTTATAACCTCAGGACACTCTAAGATGCTTTGCAACCAATAAAATAATTTTGCACATAGTCATTTATTGCTGCATTACAAGAATTTGTCCTAGCATGCTTGTACAAATGGCAATAGCAATATTATGGGGGCCACCAGAAACTGAACTGACCATTCATGTAAATACTGCAGTTACAAGAGCAGGTGAGAGGCTGGCAATTCTACAGAGGATACAAGTAACATCCCGTAAGGAGCTATAACTCAGAAAATGGAAGGGAAGGAGTGAGGAAATCGGGAAAATTACAATTGTAAGAGAAGTGTTGCTGAGTAAATTGTTGGAACTGGGAAACAACAGGTTGCTTGGGTCCTGATGGATTTCATCACTGGATCTTAAAAGAGGTGACTAGTGAGGTAGTTGATAAATTGTTTTTAATGTTCCGAGAGATGAGAAGATAGCAGATATAACTCATTTATCCAAAAAGCGATGGAGGAAGAAAGCAGGGAATTACAGGCTAGTTAGCTTAACATCTATCATAGGCAAAATGTTTAACGCTGTTATTAGAGAAGTTACAGCAGAGCATTTAGAAAAGATCAAGGTAAACAGGATGAGTCAACATGGGTTTTGTGAAAAGGAAGATTTGTGTGTGTTCTTTGAGGAGATAATGAGTTCTATTGAAAAAGGATGTACTCGATATTTTCTAACCTACTTGTTCAGTGATGATATTACACACCTCTGAAGCAGATTGGACTTAGACCTGGGCCTCATGGCCCAGGGGCAGGAATGCTACCACCACATCACAAGAGGCCTACTATACTTAGATTTCAAGAAGGTATTCAATAAGGTGCCACATCAAAAGTTAACGTGGGGAAATGAAAGCTTATAGTGTAGTTGATACCACATTGGCATGGATAGAAGATTGGCTAACCTATAGCAGCAGGAGTAGGCATAAATAGATCTTTCTCTGGTTGGCAAGACATAATGAGTGGTGCGACACAAAGATCAATGTTAGGACCTCTGCAGTTTAAATAAATTACTTGGAAGAAGGAAAGGAAGGTAATTTTGCCAAATTTGCTGATGCCGCAAAGATAAATAGGAAAGTAAGTTGTGAAGAGTACATGACAAGGCTACAAAAAAGTTATAGACAGGTTAAGTGAGTGGACGGAGATCTGGCAAATGGTATATAATGTGGGAGAATATGTAAGTCCCTACTTTGGCGGGAAGCGCGAAAAAGCACCTTATTCAAATAGTGAGAAATTACAGGGTTCTGAAAAAGGGATCAGGGTGTCAAAATGCATGAATTACAAAAAGCTAGCATGCAGGTATATAAAGTAAATAGGAAGAATGTATTAATTTATTGTGAAGGGAATTGAATACAAATCAGGGAGGTTATGCTTCAGGTATAACATTTCTTAAATTGAAGAATTCAATATGTTTAATAAGTAAGTATGACCTATTGTTAAATATGTGGTACCTGTTTGGAATGCCAGACACAAAAAGCATGTGAACAAGTTCTGAAGTGTTTAGAAGTGAACACTGAACCTGACCCAAGGTACTGCATACCAAAACTATCCTGATATAATCAAAAACTGAATGTGTTCCCTTGGTGAAAGGAAAAAAAAACTCTGCCTGGACTTTACTAGGACGTTCTTGAGTCCCATTTCATATTATCAGTATCTTTTACCAGAATCTCTCAAAAGTAAATGAGTGATGGAATTAAGGATCAAACATGCCATCCCACTAATAAAATATAGATTGACTAGACTGTAAGACAGCCCAATAACCTCTTTTGTAGAACTTATAAATAGTATTTAAATGATTGAGAATTTAACAAACTCAACCTAACAATATGTTTTGTAGACTTTAATGCAGACTGCAGTAAATCTGTCATTTCTATTTTGTACCCTAAGAAGTGTATTGTATTTATTTGTAGGCTGAAATTATTATAACTCTGCAGACCTTTTACTATTTTATACTTTTAATTGCCTCTTATGTTATGAATAATGACTACTTATTTTACTTGCATCCTCATCACAATTTGACACCTGCTGCCGTAATGATTTTTCATTGTAGCAATTATTTTGTCAATCTGTGGGCAACAGGATCTGGCTTTTCCACTCCTGTCCCATGAAAGTATTTTTTTAAAAAGCGCATTGTGGGATGCGCTAATCAATTATGTTGGAAAAGAATATTTGGAGGGTAATTATAGATTTTCATTGTTGTATTGCATTGTACAAATGAGTAAAATTGTTATAAATAATGTGTTGTAATTTGTAACTAGATTTGTACCTCTGTATTCTGTTTGTTGGGATCTGCTTTGGGTTTTTGTTGTGTGGTACAATGCCCACATTATATAAAATGGTCGTGGTTTAAGTAAGACTTCTGACGATGTAACAACTAAAATCCTGTTGGTTGATAGAAGTGTCAAAGGGCACAGAGGTGCTGAGCAATGCATTCATTTAAACTGTCGTTCATTTACACTGCAAAAACATAGAGTAATGGGAAACTAGGGAGGAGATAAGAGTTGGTGGAAAGATGTCTGAGAGCTGTGAGTGATGTAGAGCAGAGCTAGTTTGAACAAAATGTAAAAATAACTTTGCACTGATACAAATTTTAACTTGTTGGTCAATTATTAGACTGAAATGTAAATATGGGAATAGTTTTTGAGCTATTAAACTATAACATGCAGAATAAAATTCCATTTAATGATACTATTGTATCTATACCAGTTTATTTAAGGTACAGCCACAAAGCATAAAGTACATTTGTAGGTTCCTTTTGCTTCGCCTGATTCTATTTTACACTGAGATGAACTTCTTGTCATGTATCCATACCTCCATCTAGACTGCATACTTCTTAAAAAAAAAAAAAAAATTGCAACACTGGCAAGCTAGTATTGATTGCTCATCACTAACTGCCTTGAATTGAATGTCTTGCTATGTTATTTCAGAAGAGAGTTAAGAGTCAGCCATATTACTGTGGGTCTGGACTCTCACGTCGGTCGGACCAAGGAAGGACAGCAGATTTCCTTCTCCAAAAGAAGTTGATGAATCAGATGGGTTTTTCTCAGCAGTTGAGAGTTTCATGGTCACCATTACTGAGACATGCTTTATATCCAGATTTTTTCATTGAATTTTAAATTCCACCAGTTGCAGTTTGAACCTACGATCTTAACCACTGGCCTGGTCTTTTGGTTTACTAGATAAGTGACAAAGCAGTATCTCCCTGTATCCATGTCCATAACATCAGAGGGTCAATCAAAACCCTACCTGTGTCCTAACTGGCTGCAAGTCCTGTTTATTCAACACCTGCCATGCCATCACCAAATTAGTTCCTGATACAGTGGCACTTCAATTTAAAAAGTTCTCACTGTCATTTTCAAATGCTTCTATTTCCACCAGCTCCCCACCACACCACCACCACCACCGTCTCACCTCGCCCAAACTTTTTCTCTGTAACCTTCTTCTTCAGTAGAACTGTTCAAGATCACTGCGCACCTTCAAATCTGGCCCCCTTAGCATCATGTGTTCCATCCCACCATTGGCAGCTGTGCTTTCAGCTGTCTATGTCCTAAACTATGGAATTTCCTGCCTAAACCTCTCCAAATCTCTACTTTTAAACATTCCTATAAATTTTACCAATTTAACAAGCTTTGGTCACTAGTACATTTCTTTATCTGCAAGCATGGTATTTTTTTAAAATAAAAATTTATCTTTAGTGCAACATGTATTTCTGTGCCTGTGGGAGCATGGATAGGTCGTTTAACTGATTTATGCACACTTCTTAACTGAAAATGACTTGTATCATTCTCAGTTTAAAAGTCTACTGTGTGAGACAAGTTTGAATATACTTTAAAATGTAGTTATTTTTTAAAAGAGCTAAAGTGACTGTAATGTGTTTGGGATATCCTGAGATAATTAAAGCTACAACAAAAACACAAGTTCTTCTTAGTTATTTGAGATGCATTATGTGCTTCACTCATCCCCTTTAACATAGTATTTTTGCACCACTTGTCCTGTGACTTGCCCATAATCTTAAAGAATGGTTAAAGTCCTGAATTTTATTTTAACCGATATCTCCATTTTGTTGAAGGTGTTAAAAAAAGGGCTATCGCGATGCTGTAAAGCATGACTTGAGCTGTGCCACGATTGCCTTGACTGGTGATCTCCCAACACAAAAATGCAATGATATTCTTTTGCATTATTATATATTTGCTACAGAGTAACATCCATTATCTGCCATAATGCAGATCATCCAGCATAAAATAAAAAATGGCAAGTTATCAAAATGGCATGAAATCATTTATGGTGGATAATGTTACATATATAATTTTAGCTTGGTGTGGTGCACGTTCTTGTCTGGATCAGGTTAATATTTCTTCTCCTCCGTCTCAAAAAAAATTCCCCAACCACCCCGTAACTCTTCTTGACTTGAGTGTTGCATTTGGTCATGACTTCCCATGTGCAATGACAATGCATGTTGACCAGAAGATACAAATAGAACATAAAAATGAAAAACATTGGAAATTCTCTCCAGGTCTGGCAGCTTCTGAAGATGCACCAAAATCAACTCTCAATAAAACTCTGCTTGTCTCTCCAAAGATGCTGCTAGATCTGTGGAGAATTTCCAGGACTACTTGTTCATATATCAGATCTTTAGAATCTGCAGTATTTTGCTTTCAGTCAAATAGAAAAGGTTGTTTACTTTTATTTCAGTTGCATGTGACTTACCAACTACTGAGTGCTACATTATAATTCTTTTCCTCATTTTGATGCCCTCTGGAGAAGTCTGTCATGGTGACTAGAGTCATAAAAGCCCCCCAACCCCGACTGTATTTCGTTCCAGCGCTATGCGGAAGATGGAAAGGAGAGAAAGATGTTCTAGAATTTTCCTGATTCTGCAACAGAGCCAGTTTTCACTTCTACAGTTTTTTTTTGCATTCTTTTCAAGAGTTATGAAGTGCATGTGTTGTAACTGATTATTTTGAATGCAATTTGTGGTTAAAACGTGGGGATTTACAAATTAATTTCATTTTTTTGGAATTCACTTTAGACACAGGTAGATGTTAGTTACTTCAACGAAGATTTCTCTTACAAAAAAAAACAAGGTCAGAGAATCATTCAGGAACAGTGACCTAGCCCAGTATGTGGCAGAGAGCAGATGATTACAAACCCTTGTATTGTTAATGGAACAGAGTTTATACTGTTGGGTTTACTACCATTGGAGTAAACATGCAAGATTAGCTTCGTTTTCAGTTCAGAAGAAACTACAATGAACAAGTTTCTTTTTAATCGGTTCGGAAAGTTCAGTTTTTCAGTTCAGAAAAATCATTGTTGAGTTGTGAAGCCCTCAAGTTTATCTCTGAAAAGCAGGTCAGAAAATAAGAACACCTCAGCAGAAGGATTTAGTTTCTGAAACATTCAAGCCAGGAGAGTTCTGTTTGAAATCTGCAAGTTATTAGAACTGAGAAAATTTAGGCTGTTCACATTGGCAGATTTGGAAAGGACTCATCAAATTGTCTCTGTAGTCTGCAGGAAACAACCTTTAAGGAGTCAGTTAAGTAGAATCCTAAAGAGTTGAGTTTTGGTGTCTAATTTCTGTGGACTTGAGTCTCTGAATATCTGAGTAACGGTGTCAGGAAACAGTTGAAACTTGGTTTGTTTTGAGATCATCCTAACTAATTATGAGATGTATATATGTAATTGTATTTTATATTCCTCCTTTTGTGTAATAGATTTCTATTCTGTTGTTAAAGAAAATCTGCAACCTTGTGTGGATGTGTTTCGATAACTGACAACCACATTAATTAACTAAACAAAAAAAAAAATATCAAACTAGGTTTCGTTCTGGGGTCTGACTTGTCCAGTAGTACCATCAGCTGGAATCATAACAAATTGCAACCTTTTATGCCATGTGGGAATGGTGAATACTGTGTGGGAAAGTACAGTCATTGGAAACATCTTAAAGGGGGAAGTTGTCCCTCACATAATTTCCTAGAACATGGTCCAAGTCTGGATTAGTTCAAGTCATATGCAGAAAGTACCTACAATCCATAAAAGCTGTACTAGCTAGGTAATCTTCCTTGTTAACTACCACACACTAAATGGCATGGGAAAACAAGGTCTGCTTAATGTTTGGCTACCCATTCAGATGGAATTGAGAACTGTCTGAGGTTTTCTTTTAACATACACGTGCAGGCTATGAAATATAACTTGGGATTTGAGCTACAACCTTGCATAATAGCTTCATTCTGCATAAGTTAACTGAATCCAGTTTATCCTTGCTGCCCTTGAGGTAGCTCCCAAGTTGAGTTTTCTAAAAACCTCATTTCAAACTTGTATGGTACAAGTTAAATATCAGGAAGTTGAGATTAAGTGGGGAAGTTTGGCCGGCATTTCATAGAACTGTGGGTTGAGGGGGGAAAGGTAGAGGTGTGGAGGTGGGGTTGCTTGTTTTGCACAAAAAAGACAAAAGGATTTCTGGCAGAAGCTTTCATGACATGGTTGCAACCTGCAGCTGAGAAGGAGGGTATTTAGCCCATCATCTCCACAGTGGCTCTCTGCAATAGTAGCCCAGTTAGTTCCACTACCTGTCCCTTTTCCAAAACCTCCCAGATGTTTGCTCTTCAGATAATTATCCAATTTACTTCTGAAAGCTGCAGTTGAAGCTGATTCCACTAAAGGATCATGAAGTGCATTCTAAATTCTAGTTATTTGCTTTGTGAAAAATAAAAGATTTTGTTCATGTAACCTTTGGTGTTTTGCCATTTACCTTTAAATTAGTGTTCTCTATTTCTCGACCCTTCCACCAATGTGAACAGTTTCTTCTTAATTGCATGTTCAGACCCCTTATGATTTTGCACACCCCTGTAAAGCCTCCACTCCAACTTATTTTCTCTGAGAAGAATAACCCCAGCTGCTCCAACCTATTCATGTAACTGAAATTCTTCATTACTGCAATCATCCTTGTAAATCTTTTCTGCAACCCCTCTAATGCCTTCAGATTCTTTCTAAAGTAAGGTACACACAATTGAAAGCAATGCTCCAACTGAGACCACATACCATTGTTTTATATGAAAAAAATACCATAGCCTTCTTGCTTTTATGATCTCCATCTCCATTTTCAATGTCCAAAATACTGTATACCTTATTAGCTGTTTCTCAACCTGCCTGCTTCTTCAATTATTTGTGTGCATGTACTCCCAGGTCCTGTACTAATGCTGTCCCTTCGAATCATATTGTTTGTTTCGTATTGCCTCTCCTTGATTTCCTACTAACAGTATAACTTTGCACTTCTCTGCATTGAGCTTCATATTTTACTCATCTGCACATTTGAACAGTCCGTCTATGAGCTCTTGAAATCAATCGGTATCCTCCTCACAGTTCACAATACCTTCAGCTTTTGCTCCATCTGCAAATTTTGAAATTGTACACTGTACACCCAAGTTGAGATCATTAACAGATTGAGAAAACATGGTCCTAATACACTCTTTTGAATAACCAATTATGTATACCTTCCTCCATCAGAAAAACAACCATTTATTGCTATTTTCCATATCTTGTATTCCATGGTCTTTATTTTTCCTGTTAAAAGCCTATTACACGTGCTTTTGGACATTTATCTCCAGAGTGAAGTGACCATATTACCCTCAACAACAACAAGAACAAAGTTGCTGGAAAAGCTCAGCAGGTCTGGCAGCATCTGTGAAGGAAAAAATAGAGTTAACGTTTTGGGTCTGGTGACCCTTCCTCAGAACTGATGGTGGCTGGGAAAACGTCAGTTTATATGCAGAAAAAAGGGGAGGGTGGGGATGGAGTAGGGAGTAAATGATAGGATAGAGCCTAAAGAGAGAGAAGAGCAGTTAGACAGACAAAGATGTGATAATGATCAGGTTGGGAGGGTGAATAAAAACAAAGTTGCTGGAAAAGCTCAGCAGGTCTGGCAGCATCTGTGAAGGAGAAAACAGAGTTAATGTTTCAGGTCCGGTGACCCTTCCTCAGAACTGGGTAAATAGTTGTTAATGGGGACTATTAGTGACTAATAACAGGTGGTGTGTAATGGCAGGCTATGTGGTAACAAGGCCTGGTGTGTGGGGTAGTGGGCTAAGAAATGGGAGAGTTTAATCCCAACCACTATCAGTTCTGAGGAAGGGTCACCATCCTGAAATGTTAACTCTGTTTTTCCCTTCACAGATGCTGCCAGACCTGCTGAACTTTTCCAGCAACTTTGTTTTTATTCCTGATTTACAGCGTCCGCAGTACTTTCGGTTTTTATTTGGTATTAACCATATTACCCTTATTCATTCTCTTTTGTTGCTTCACGAAAAAATTAAATCAAGTTAGTTAAACAGTTTTATTTTAACTAGTTCATGGTAGTTTTCCTTAATTAATCAATATTTGTCCAAAGTGATTGTTAATTTTCTCCCAGATTATGGTTTCTACAGATTTTCCGCCACTGACATTGAGTTTTAGTTGCTGGACTTATCATTAAATCCTTTTTTGAACAAGAGTGTACCATTGCAATTTGCCAGTCCTTTTGCACCAACTTTGTTATCTAAAGAGGATGGAAGATTGTGGTCAGTAACTACAATCTCCACCCTTGCTTCCCTTAGTATCCTCAGATGCAAGCGATCTCAATCCTAGTAACTAATCAACAATAAGTGCAGTGAACCATCCAACACCACCTCTTTATCAATGTTTTGACTATCTTTTCTTTCAGTAGGGTTTTTACAGCTGCTTCTTCCTTGGTAAGGACAGATGTAAAGTATTAATTCAGTATCTCAGCCTTTCTGAATAAATGCTCTATTTGGTGTATAGTTAGGTCCACACCTCTCTTTTTGACACTCATAGAACATAGAACATTACAGCGCAGTACAGGCCCTTCGGCCCTCGATGTTGCGCCGACCTGTGAAACCAATCTGAAGCCCATCTAACCTAAACTATTCCATTATCATCCATATGTTTATCCAATGACCATTTAAATGCCCTTAAAGTGGGCGAGTCTACTATTTTTGCAGGCAGGGCATTCCACGCCCTTACTACTCTCTGAGTAAAGAACCTACCTCTGACATCTGTCCTATATCTATCACCCCTCAATTTAAAGCTATGTCCCCTCGTGCTAGCCATCACCATCCGAGGAAAAAGGCTCCCACTGTCCACCCTATCTAATCCT
>NC_063340.1:6780906-6863067 GCF_021869965.1 Rhincodon typus | reverse complement strand
AAACATCAGCCTTCCTGCTCCTCTGATGCTGCTTGGCCTGCTGTGTTCATCCAGCTCTACACCTTGTTATCTCATTCAAAAGGGATCTGATTTTATTCTGGCTCCAAAACTTAAGAAAAAAAGTTACAAAAGATGCTGAAGAAATTGAGCAATTTTGGCAGCATCTGTGGAGAGAGATAGAGAGTTAACATTTCAAGTACAATATGATTGTTCTTTGGAGCTGCGTTTTCTGTTTTTCTTGTGATGTCCTGTGTACACAGTGTTTTGCTTTTATAGAATAACATTGTTATATTAACTTATCATTTAAGGCTATGGGCCAGGAGCACAAAAATAGGATTAAAATAATTATGTGCTTATTTTTGACTAGTGCTTCTTGATGGCTGAAGGGCCTTTTTCTGTGCTACAGACCTCTATGATTCTGGCTCTAAATTAATATGAATGTGTCTGTGTGATGGGAGATTTTATATTTTTTTTAAAAATGCAACAAAAAACTGCAGATGATAGGGATCTGGAACAAAACTAGACAGGACTTGCTGGAGAAACTCAGCAGGTCTGGCAGCATCTGAGGAGAGAGAAATAGAGTTAATATTTCGA
This sequence comes from Rhincodon typus, assembly GCF_021869965.1. Taxonomy (NCBI): domain Eukaryota; kingdom Metazoa; phylum Chordata; class Chondrichthyes; order Orectolobiformes; family Rhincodontidae; genus Rhincodon; species Rhincodon typus. The sequence goes on along the minus strand of NC_063340.1, from coordinate 6,862,473 downwards.
GTCCAGTGACTATTCTGAAAATGAGCAGGCAATTCTCAGTATTTTAGCCAACATTCCTACCTCAAACAGTGCCACCAAAAAGTATAACAGATTAGTGGTCATTTATTTGCTGTTCACAGGACCCTTCTGGGTGAGTTGGTTGCCATCTTTACCTTTGTAACAACTCCCTCTCTATTCTATTTCTTTTCTCTACTTTCTCTCAAACATCCAAATAAAACAAAGTCTTGAAAAATGACCCTAATCCCCGAGTAGACAATCCAGTGAAATTGCAGGATCCCTAATTTGCAATCTGCACTATTCAACTATAGTTAGTGATATTCCAGCACTGGGGAAGTAGGCATGCAGCAAATGTACAGTAAGCACAAGTGACTGGGCAAAAAAAAATACTCTAGCTGTAAAGGCAATCCTTTCTGTTTCAATTTAATTAATTCCCAATCTGTGAGAACCAGCGATTCTGAAGAGAGGGCTGCAGGACTCCAGGACTTGAGCACAAAAATCAAGCTGACAGTCCTGAGGGAGTGTTGCACTGTGGGATGTTTTTCAGAGGAAACTATTTTGAAGAACAGCAGGGAACTTATCCCCCAGTCACAAAAACAGATAATCTGCGTTCTAACAGCTTTGCTATTTGTGGAAACTTTCTGTGCGCCCTACATAAAAGAATGACCACACTTTAAAAGTACTACTTTGGTTGTAAAATGCTTTGGGACTTCTGGTGGTTGTGAAAGGTGCTGTATAAATGCAAGCATTTTTTCTCTGTATAGGTATCTGCTGAGAAGTGTGTTTTGAAAATAATTTAGATAGCTGTAACTCGGATGTCATTGGAGAAGATATTTTTAAGTAGTTTCTCAAGGTGGTTGCCAGAATCACAGACTTCCGTGTTCTGTAAGGAGCCACTGCACTTGTTGAAAGCCAGTAGAGAAACTGAGAGTTGTTGAAAAACATGCTAGGCTGCACTAGAAGAATCAAAGTCACAAAGCTGTACATCCAGGAACATAGTGAAGGCAGAAAGCATTAAACGATGTAAAGATGTGATCATGGCATTAGGGAAAGACTCCAAATGGTTTTAATTTGGAATCATGTGTTGTTGTTATACAAATGTGCCTGAGGCAGAAGTGTTTGCGAAGGATTCGGTACACTGGAGTGAAGTCCAGATAACACTTAGGATTATATTCAGGATTTAATTCTTTTCTTGTGAGTTTGTTATGTTATAGTATTTATTTTTATCTTCATGTCTTAAGTTTGATTCTGCTTTCCCACTATTTCTGTTGTGACATTCTGCAGTTTTCCAATAAGTAAGGGATTGGGACATGAGCCGGTCAGCTGGAAGAAACTAATTGAGGACTTTGGTTATGGTTATGTTCAAAACAGAAAATATGATTTGCCATTTCATTTCATTATTTACTGTTTACTTTACCTTTTGGGACTGAAGATAATTTGGATTGCAAGGAACAGCTAAGTGGGAAGAAAATGCAAATAACCGTATACCCTATTTGAACTCAGTAATGAATCCTCAATTGATGTAATTCAGAGTGCAGCACAGCTTGATGAACAGAAATTGATGACAGCTAGAGCCTAATGTCAGATGCTGAGTAGATGCAAATTCAAACAGAAAAATTTACTACTTTATCTTCTCAAGAAGAACTAACAGTACTGTGAGAGGCATCATATCAAGCAAGAAATATTTTCAGTTAGTGACTGAGGAAGTGGATGTGTTGGTTACCACCAATCATGCAATCAGTGCGGACAACTGAAAGCTTCAACTTTGGAAGCAAATTGAAGTAAAGAAAATCTGCATGTCAACACTGAATTGCTGGAAGATTGAGAATAAAATTCTGCTCCCACTAGAAAGATGTGGTTCATGCAGCTTCATGGCCACTAACATTGAGATGGGATGACCAGTGTTAACAGGTTCAGGATATTATCAAGAAGAAAAAAAAATACCTTTTTTAAATACCAAGGATACTGCAAAAGAAAACTGTTTCAACAGGGCAGCCAATCTCTACAAAAGAAGGAAATTCGTAGGATTAAGGATTCTGTAGATATTGCATTCGCCCTCCATGAAATGTCCTCCATGGAGGAGATCCAAGGGATTAAAGATCCTCTACTTTAAAGGGACCTAGAGACCTCACTTTGTTCAGAATGGAATCAAAGTCAACAGTCTTCAACAAGGAAACCTACAAGTCTTCCAAATCCAAAGAGAACACGTTCTGCCACAATACTAATGCCCTAAGACCACCTTTGTTTGTGGGCTCACGGTCCACTTAGAATGGTGAGTAGATTCTTAAAGCTGCAATGCCAATCAGAGGCCATCCCTACTTCAACACAGTAGCAGCCAGATGTTGTAGGAGGGAAGTGAGGGAAAGGGTATTTCAAATAGAGGCTTTTAAAAATATAAACTAAAAATGGCCTTTATCCCTCTGATACACTGATATCCTTTAGGGAAAGAAACTGCTGTCCTCAACTGGTTTGGCCTACAAGTGACTCCAATACCACAGAAATGGGACTGTTAATAGCCCTCTGTGCAATTGAGGATGGGTAATAAATTCTGGACTAGCCAGCGATGCCCACATTCCATGAATGAATAAAAAAGTGCAGCCAGACCAACAGTGTGAGGCTTGGGAGAACCCCTCCCCATGGAAGCTGGAAGCTTCACCTGAACTGAGACAGGCTAAGACGTCTGTATTCAAGACATTAAACTGGCCCCCACTCTCTGTAGGAACTGAAGGCCAACTGGAAGATCCCAGTCAGTCTCCATTAACAGGCTGTAATAGGTTATCATTGGTATAATCAGCTGCCTGTTATATGTGGACAGTTTGCTCCTGGTCCTGTCTGCAGGAAAATGGACCATGGCAGGATTGAACTGAGGTGTTGATACAAGGCTAAAAATCAAATCCTTCCTTTAGCTGAAACTGGTTCATGTAGCACAGATCAAGAACTGAAATGAGTAGAAATTAATGAGTGACCAATTTTGTGTATGAAGTGGGCAATGCACCATAATGTACACCCAAACCAAGAATCCCAGGGTCAAAGCAAAATTGAACCTCAGGCCTCAATTATATAATCTAGGCAAACTCCAGATGTTTGTAACTGCATCACAGATGACTTTCCTTTCTGCAGGATGAATGCAGCATCCTTGGGAAAATGCCAAGGAAGTGTGGAGAACCAAGGAAGAGCAGCTAATTGTCCTTGAGTGCTATGGAACCAGAAAATGATCTCCTGCTGCTGCTCCTCCTCCTCCCCCTACTTCCCCCCTAGCACTCTATGAAAACTCAAAAACATTTTTATTTGTAATGTTAGTTGTTTACTAAACTCCATCCAGTGATTAACATGAATGGAGCAGGCCCCGGCAGCCCATTTTTGAAACTGGCATAGATGATTTGCATATTCTAATGAAGAATCTAACGCCTGCTCAGCCACATGAGAAAGGCCATTCCAATATTGGGTTTATCATCTTTCGGATGTCCCTCAGCCATGAGATATTGGTCCACAAAATTGCTGTTTTTTTTTGTACCTATAAAATGGGTACAACTATGGCCACCATGAGCTCTAACTTCTAAAGTGTCAAACTGCATGTTGCATTCAGGCGTCAAAGGGTAATCAATATCATTGTTGACCAAATATTGATCAAAGTACTTTGTAATGGATTTATTGTTCATTTCTAGCAAAGGTGATGGTAAGCTAAGTTTATTAGGTGTCGGTACCCCCACATTGCTATTAGGTTGGGAGTTCCAGAAATTTGACTTTGTGGTACTGAAGGAATGGTGATACATTTCCAAGTCAGGACCATGAGTGGCTTGTAGTGGAATTTGCAGGTGGTGGCGACTTATATATTTGCTGCCCTTGAGCTTCTAGATGGTACAGTATTCATCATGAGTCTGAAAACTGCTGTCTAAGGAGCCTTGGTGAATTTCTGCAGTGCATCTTGTAGAGAGTATGCATTGCTGCTGCTGTGCATCAGTGGTGGAAGTAGTGAATGCTGTGGATGTGGTGCCAGTTAAGAGGGCTGCTTTGTCCTATATATTGTCAAGCTTTTTGGATGATATTGGGGCTGCGCTTATCCAGGAATTTCTGTCACATTCCTGGTTTGTTTTTTGCATATGGTGGACAGGCTTTGGGGAGAGAGGAGGTAAGTTACTATCTGCAGAATTCCTAGCATTGGACCTGCTCTTGTAACCATAGTATTTATATGGCTAGTCTGGTTCAGTTTCTGGGTCAATGATAACCCCCAGTATGTTGTTAGTGGCAGATTCAACACTGGTAATGTCGTTGAATGTTGAGGGACGATGGTTAGATTTCCTCCTGTTGGAGATGGTGATTGCCTTACACCTGTATGGCATGAATGTTACTTGCCAACTTGTCAGCCCAAACCTGGATATTGTCCAAGTTTTGCTGCATTTGAGCATAGACTGCTTCAGTATCTGAGGAGTTGCGAATGGTGCTTAACATTTTACAATCATTACCCCTGCTTCTGACCTTAAGATACAAAACAGATCATTGATGATTTAGTCTACATAATGATCATCTATACTTTGTTAGCAGAAGTGTTTCTAGACTATGATGGTCTGTGGTACATCCATTTCCGAGGAAACCCAAGTTTGATCAGAAGTTGTCACAACCATGAATTCACTGCAATTAATGCTGGTGCTGTACAGAATATTGTTAACATAAACTGAATACTTTTCCAGTCAGTCCTTGAATGGAAGCCATTTTCCAGTGGACATTGATGAAGCCTTGGCTAAAACCTAGGGTTATTTAAGTATTTGACATGGCAAGATATTATTTACAGATGAACAGCATTGCAACTTAAATTGCTCTCAATATCACACATGCTTCTAATATTGAAGGGAGATTAAAAACATGAACAAAACCTATAGTATTGGCCTGCTTCAACCATCTACTTGTAACTGAGCCAGTTTCAACCATTTAGTTGCCATTTGAGGCATACCTAACCAATAGCATACCAGCATGCTCTGCATCCATGAAAAGAAACCACAGTCATGAAGCATTTGCAGTGATTACACTAGTAAACTCTCCAGATGTCCACAGGCTATTTGAGGTAGTTTTTAGAAAAGCAAATCTGCTTCATTTCTAAAATAACTTACTTATCTGGCTACATGAACTCTGCCTAAATAAACCAGTTGAATTCTCATGCACAATTTGATAAATGCAGTTTAGAGACCCTTCCTATTTTACACTGCCTTTCTACCTTATTCTGCTTACATAAGCTGTTAATTAACTTTAGAGCAAATGTGAGTTGTCCTTTCTAACAACCAGCAGTTGTGTTTAATGTAAAGCTAATATGTTACCAACTTGCAAGATAACTTACGTGATCTTGATTGAAAGGTTATCAAAATTTTTGAGAATGAAATGATTAAATTCCCTGGTTAAAATTGCAAGTGTTACTTGAATTTGATTTTTTTCTGTAATTATGAGCTTATTTGTTGTCCTGTAAATAGCCAACAATGTGCCTGCTTTACTCTGAAGTGCAGTTTATAGAAAATGTTAGTGGTAGTTATGCAGGTGCCAGATTCCGCTGGGAGAGGAACACCTGCCAGGCTGCTCCAGATAACTCAGCAGCTTTGAGGCATTTTCCCAGGCTCCCAGATGAATGGTCACTAATAGCCGTGGGAGAGGGCTTCCAGTGTCGCATAGTGTACCACATTCTCCACTTGGCACTGTTATGTAGCTAAAGTCTGTTTGGCTGTGATTGCAACTTTTTTAAAAAAAAAATAAGACTGAAGAAGTATGCAGCTGAGAGGTTTTTTTTTCATTTTCATTTAGATAATTCTTAAGTTTGGTAAGCTTAACAAAATGCTCTAAGTTTAAGTTGGTAACTTTGAAATATAAGCAACTGCAGTATCTCCTAAAATGGCGTAACTTGATTACAGCCAGTGAATCAGATAAGTGCACGGCTGGAAAAGGCTGAAGGTGCCTGCCAAAAATGACTAAAAGTAATTGCACATCATTCTGCAGTTGGTGAAGTTATTTTGAAAGTTTACATGACTTGAAATGCTCAGACATACTTGACCACTTCCCAGCTTCAAGCAGAGACATATAACTGTGCTATCTCCTGGGAAATAAAAATTTCACTGAAAACATTATTTGCAAAAACCAGTGTGGTCAGCAATCTGCAAGTTGTGTGGCTTAGAATTTTTTTCACAAATACATTCAAAAGTTTTGCATTCGTGCATTTTGGTGAATTATTGCAACTAAAAATTTTATTAACTATGTAAATATTCAATATTTATAAATTGACAGTTTCTTTCCCATTGAGCTGGATTGAGCTTCTAATCTTTGTATTTTGTTGAGAAAACTTGATAATGTAAGATGATTAACATTATTAGCAGCTAATAAAAGCTAAGAATTCTTGCTGAAGCTACATCAATTGCTGATGTACTTTGTTCACTATGGTTTATTATCACAATGTACCCACCGTGATTTTAGCTTTCACTCTCCTTTTTCATGGATTATTACCTTTGTAACTTTATTTTATAAAAATATTTGTTATCTTAGCTCATTATTATTGGTCAGCTGAGAAAAAAAAATTTTCTAGGCACACTTGAGAGAGTTCACTTCTAAATCTCAAGTCAAAAAGTATTGATTATTTGTTGAGAAAAATGTCTCCTTGATTGACACAGTTCCGAACAGGGTTGACAGATAGGTGAGAGATTTTTAAATACTTGTTATCGCAGAATCCATTTGAAGAATATGAGTTTCTAAGAATCCCTTGAGGCACCACCTCCTTAAATCTCACATGAATGAATCTCTCTCTGGTGACAAGCTAACATAATCCGTTAGACATAATAACTTAAGTTCACCCTTACAGCAGGCTCCCTTGACAAGGTGGGTAGATTTAACTCTGATTACTTCTATCAATGGGATCAATCCTAATTGCCATTGTAAGCTTTAGATTAGAGAGGGCATTAAAATCTCCATCCTCACACCTAGTACTTCATTGAATAGAAAGGAAATAAGAATGAACTTTTTTTGTGGCATTATAGTGCATGAATTTGAAAATACGCATGCCCTTTTCTCATTTTTATGTTTTCTTCTTGCATGTTCACTGTTACCAAATGCCTAAATGTTTGTCCTTCCAGTTAAGTAATCCATCTTGCCGTGATCAGTTATATGTTTATGGGCACCACTATTTTCCATTGCGACTCTTTGAGGAGCACCTGTAGATAATGCAAAGTGTTTTAAGATACCAAAAGCACAACATAAATCGATTACTTTGATCCTGTTACAACCTTAGTGGGGAAAAGTGTGCTGGAAATCAAGCCACGAGTTATCATGCGCGTGAAATATGGCCAAGTTAATGTCCGTGATGGATAATCCCTGACCACTACTTGAGATAAAAGGAACTTGCACCAACTTTCTTTAATGAACAAGAAAGCAAAACCTATTTATTTTAACTAACTTTTCCTCCAACATGTGGCAGTAAGCAGAATTTGTATTGTTAACGTGCACACTTAAACTTAATATCGCTTTAAATCCAAGTGCACACATGTTCATTCATAAATAGGTCAGACAAGACAGATGAGAGAAACCTTTTTTTGAAAAAATCCTGGATGGAAAATATAGATAAAAAGGCAAAGTTCTGTAGATCAAAGTCCAAACTAAAAAGAGTGGGACAAGATGACTTTTTTTTTGTTTTGATAGTACATTGTAGTTGTCAATTGCAGTAATCCTCAGTTTGGTAACCAGTCAATTAGACCTAGGTCTTAGCTTGATTTAAAAGTTTTCTTTCTTTTTGCAAAGTCTTTGAGTGTTATTATTTTACATTCAGAGGGAGAGAGAGCAGTTTCATTTGCTGGCAGCCTTGAAGGTTAAGTCTTAATTGCTCTCTTTCCTGTCAGTTCTATGACAAACCGTCACTTACGACCAATCCACAAGCTGTTGCTATGCAGTTACTTATTTTTCAAAGACATCTGGTACCGGTAAATCCCACAAAAATATCAAAATCCTGTTTCAGCAAAAGAACACCACATAGTGCAACATTTCCTTTGAGAAGTTTAAAAAAAAAGCAAACTTCCATTTTCCTGTTTATATTGCTAAATAAATTATGTATGATCCTTATAATCCTACATTTCAACAGTCGATACTCATGTTCTAAACCTTTTTTCAAGTGTTTAACCTGTTCTTCTGAAAATTTACACTAAATTCTAAATTCATTCTTTAAAAACCTGATGTTCATGCACATTTCCTGTCCACAAGATTTTTCTTCTTGTGTCAACTTTTCACATTACAATTTAAAATTAATGCAGACTTCCATTGGCAGACTACAATTTAAAAATCTCTCACCATTAATGTTTGAGACTTTCAGCTAAATGTCTTACCTCCTACCTCTCTTCCATTTTAGCAGCTCTTGGGGCAACCTATTATTTTTACTGATTTTTACGTTCTGGAGCACATTCTCTGGGCTGTGTCCACAACTTGTTTCTACATGTTATGTCTGGCTATCTATTATAATGGGAATATATTTCTGAGACTAGTGTTCTGAAATTAAATAAAGGAAATTACAATAGTATGAGGTGTGAGCCAGCTATGATAAATTGTGGATCATTATTTCAAGGGATGATGGTAGATGGGCAATAGCAAGCATTTAAAGAGTGTATGGATGAATTGCAAAATCTATTCATCCCAGTCTGACATGAAAATAAAACAGGAAATGTGGTCAACATGGCTAATAAGGGAATCCCTAACAAGGGAGAAACTGGATCACTTCGAGCTGTATTCACTGGAGTTTGGGTGGGGGGGAAAATTGCATAGTATTTGGAAGTGCATGGTAAAATAAGGCTGAGTCAACCAGCTTCATCGAGGGGAGGTCATGCCTGACAAATCTTTAGAATTCTTTGAGGAAGTATCAAGCAAGTTAGACAAAGGAGAGCAAGTGGACATGATCTATTTGGATTTCCAAAAGGCCTTTGAGAAGGTGTTGCCCAGGAGGCTGCTAAATAAGGTAAGAGCTCATAGTGTTATGGATAAGGAACTGGCATAGATAGAGGATAGCTGACTGGCAGAAGTCAGAGAGTAGGGATAAAGGGATCTATTTTAGGATAGCAGCCAGTGACTAGTGCATTTTGCAGTGGTTCAGTTTTGGGATCACAACTATTCATGTATACATTAACAATGTGGACAAAGGAACTGAGGGCATTGTTGCTAAATTTGCAGATAACAGAAAGATAGATGGAGGGACAAGTAGTGTTAAGGAGCTGGGGAGGCTACAGAAGGATTTGGGGAGGCTAGGAGAGTGGGCAGATGGAATACAGTACAGGAAAGTGTGAGGTTCTGTACTTTGGTAGGAAGAATAAAGGCATTGACTATTTTCTAAATGCAGAAAGGCTTGGAAAATCTGAAGTACATAGGAACAGAAGTAGGCCATTCAGCCCCTCGAGCCTGCTCTGCCAAAGAATAAGATCATGGATCTGTGGCCTAACTCCATATGCCTGCCTTCGGCCCATAATCCCTTGATACCCTTGCTTAAAATAAACTGTTGATCTCAGATTTAAATTTAACAATTGAAATAGCATCAAGCACCATTTGAGGAAGAGAGTTCCAAACCTCCACTACTGTCTGTGTGAAGAAGTGTTTTCTAACATCCCTCCTGAATTGCATAGCCCTAAGTCTTAGACTATGCACCGGTTCTAGAATCTTCAACCAGTGGAAATAGTTTATCTTTATCTACCCTGTCTTTCGCTGTTAATATCCTTTAGACCTCGGTTAGATTATCCCTTGACCCCCTAAATTCTAGAGAATAAAGGCCTAATTTGTCTAATCTTTCATTATAGCTTAACCCCTGAAGTCCAGGTATCGTTTTTATAAACTCCAGGGCCATAACATCCTTCTTAAGGTGTGGTGCCCAGATCTGCTCTCTAAGTGGGCGTTTAAAAAAAGGGTTTTGTAGAACTGCAGCGAAAAGCCTGCACCCCCATACCCCTACCCTTGAGATAAGGCCAGCATTCCTTTAGCAATTTTCTGCACCTGTTCATGACATTTAAAGAGCTATGCACCTGAATCTCCAAATCCCATTGGGGCATGCACTATACTTAACTTTGTGCTTCCTTAAAATTGCCATGGTGTCAATTTTAGTTTGAAATGGATAACCTCACACTTATATTAGTTTAACATGTAGGTTCATTTGACATTTAGGAAGGCAGATGCAATGTTAGCTTTCATTTTGAGAGGATTAGAAGGTACTGCTGAGGTTGTGTGAGCGTCTGGTCAGACCGCATTTGGAATATTGTGAGCAGTTTTGGGCCCTATACCTAAGGAAGGATGTGTGCTGACCTTAGAGGGGATCCAGAGGAGGTTTACAAGAATGATCCCAGGAATGAAGGACTTGTCATTTGATGAGGACTTTGGGGTCTGTACTTGATGAAGTTTTGAAAGAGGGGTGATCCCATTGACACTTCAGATACTGAGAGGCCTACACAGGATGTGGAAATGATTTTTTCCACTAGTCGGAAAGACTAGGACCCAAGGGCACAACTTCAGAGTGAAGGGACGACCCTTTAAGAGGATTTTTCTCAGCCAGAGAATTGTGAATCTGTGGAACTCATTGCCACAGAAAACTGTCACTGAGTGCATTTAAGATATAATAGATTCTTGATCAATAAGGGGATCAAAAGTTATGGGGAGAAGGGAGGAAAATGAGGTTGAGAAACATATCAGTCATGATCAAATGGCAGAGCAGACTCGATGGGCCAAATGACCTAATTATATTCCTGGAACATCTTATGGTCTCATGGCATTTTTTTCATCTAGAGAGTGGTGAACCTGTGGAAATCTCTACCATGGGAACCTATTGGAGTGAAATCATTAAAGACTTTGAAGAAAGAGGTAGATATAGTTCTTAGGACTAGAGGGATTAAAGGGTATGGAGAAAAATCAAGAACAGAGGACTGAGTTGGATGATCAGCCATGATCATAATGAATGGCAGTGCAGCTCAAAGGGCTAAGTGGTCTACTCCTATTTTCTATATTTCTATGTTTTTCTTTATTCTGAGTATTCTGAAATATCCTCTTAAATGTCTGCTACTTTGTCTCTGTTGATCTGTCCCCTAGCCTAGTACATCAGTTCACTTCAGCTAGCTCAGCTTTCATGCCTACTTCATTGCTCTTGGCTAGGATTAAAATACGAGTCTTAGACCCAATCTTCTCCTTTTCAAGTTGGATGTTAAATTCAATCATATTGTGTTTGTTGTAACCAAGGTTGCTTTAACTCAGTTATTAATTAATCCTGTCACATTGCACAATATCAAGTCTAAAATAACTTATCCTTTGGTCAGTTCCAAAGCATGTTGCTCTAAAAAACTATGTTGAAAGCATTCTATGAACTCCACATCCAGGCTGCTACTGCTAATCTGATTTTCCCAAATTGTATAGAGATTAAAAGCACCCATATTTATTCATGTTCCTTAATGGCAAGCACTCCATATTTCTTGAAAATATTGCACCACTTTGTCCCACATTGTGGTTACTGTCAGGGGCCTTGTAGACCACCTCCACTAGTGGCCTCTTTCCCTAACTATTCCTCATCTCCTTTTGAACCAATTCTACATCTTGGTCCCTTAAGCCAAGATCATTCCTAACTATTGCTCAAACCCCTTCGCCTTTACCTAGATTTCTATTTTTCTTGAATGTCAATTTGCCTCAATGTTCAGGACCCAATTATTGTTCTGAAACTGACTCCATATTGTTGTCAAATTATATTTATTACTTCAGTGTACTATGAATGTTATGCACATTCAGAGCCTTTAGTTTTGCTTTTTGCCTTCTTTGTAATCTAGTCTTGATTTTAGTATATTCCTAGGATATTTTTCTCTCTGCTCCTACCTGACCCTCATTTTCCGTATTACTGTTTTTCTTTTCTTACCTAATCTCTGCTCTAGGATAAGCCACATCTTTCCAAGTTTGATCCTTTGCCCCAAGTTTAGCTTAGGTTTGGTTTATTTAGTTTAAAACTCTAACTTCCCTAGGTATGCAATTCACGAGAAACTAATTGTAGCACCGTTCATGTGTAGACAGTCCCAACAGTGTAGTCCTCTTTTCCCTAGTATTGGTGCCAGTGGCCCTCAAACCAGAACTCTCAAGATTCTTTGGGCATGTATATATCTTTAAAATTATATATATCCTATACTTGTTTTGATGTGGCTCAGGTAATAATTTAGAGATTATAACCTTTTGAGATTCTGCTTTTCAGTACCTAGTTCCTCACACTATATATGTGAAACCTTGTTCCTACTTCTACCTATGTTGTTGGTACCTACCTGTCAAATCCTCCCGCTCCCTTGCATTCCTTTCCGGACCTGAGCAGATTCATAGATAATTCATCGATTCATACGGTGCAGAAAAGGCCCTTTTGGCCCATCAAGTCTGCACCGACATAACTACCACTCAAAGTGCACTCGTCCCAATTTCCTGCACTTGTCCCATACCCTTGAATGTTATGATATTTGAAATACTCATCCAAATATCTTTTAAAAGTTGTAAAGTTTCCAGCCTCCATAACCTTCCCAGGTAGTGCATTCCAGATTCCCACCACCCACTGGCTAAGAAAGTTTTTTTTACCTAAATCCCCTCTGAATCTCCTGCTCCTTACCCTAAAACTATGCCCTGTCATGATTGACCCCTCAACCAAGGGGGACAGCTCTCTCTATTCACCTTGTCCATACCCCTCACAATCTTATACGCCTCAATCATGACCCCCTCCGCCTTCTCTGTTTAAAAAAAAACAAGCCTATCTAGTCTCCCCTTGTAGCTCAGTTTCTCTATTTGAGGCAACATCCTGGTGAACCACCTCTGTACCCCCTCTAGTGCTGTCACGTACTTATTGTAGTGAGGTGACCAGTAGTCCAGTTGTAGCCTGACCAAGCTTTGTATGACTCCAACATTATCTCCTTTCTCTCATACTATGTGCAACGACTAATGAAAGCAAGTGTCCCATTTGCCTTCTTAACTAATCTATACATGTGCTGTGCCAACTTCAGGGATCTGTGAATAGTTACCCCAAGATATCTCTGTTCCTCTATGCTACCCAGTGTCCTTGGTCATTCATTAAATACTCCCTCATCTTGTTGTTTCTTCCAAAGTGCATTACCTTGTACTTACCAGGGCTAAATACAATCAGCCACTGGTCTGCCCATCTGACCAATCCATTTATATCTTCCTGTCACCTACAACCATCTTCTTCACTATTAACCACTCTACCAATCTTGGTGTCATCTGCAAATTTTCTTAATGCTCCCCCCATATTTTCATCTATATCATTTATGTGTATAACGAACAGTAAGGGTCCCAGAACTGATCCTTAGGTGCACAGCTGGACATCGGCCTCCAGTCATTCAAACCACCTTCTACCACAACCCAAGACCTGCTCAAGGTCTCGATGATCTCCCTTGGGCTCTTAGTTGTATCACTTGTCCTCTTGCAATGCAGCTTTCTGCAGGGTCAGTCCTCTCCAGTTTGCCTGGTTGCAGTGACAGTCTGAAATCTAGAGTTAAACTTGGGAGGTGGGCCAGAGTCAGGTTTCCACTTATGCATGTTTCAGTTTCCTTGGAATCCAGATAAGAACAGGTGGTTTCCACTGTCATTCTATATCATAACAACCTTCCTGCTGACTTTCTTTCCCCCCTGCTTCCAGTAATCTGTGAGCAATTGAAGTTCTTAAGACCGTCTGTATCCCACACTTCAGTATGAGGTCAGGTTTAGTGAGTTTATTCTGGACAGTCCTATGGAATACATACAATACTAAAGAACAACGGACAGCACAGCGCAGGAAAAGGCCCTTTGGCCCACCAAGGCTGTGCTGACGCACGATGCCTTTCTAAACTAAAAATCTTTTGCCTTTACATGGTGCGTATCCCTTGATTCTCTCCTATTCATACATCTGTCAAGATGCCTCTTAAACGTTGCTTTTGTATCATCGCCCTGTGGCAGTGCATGCCAAACACTTACCACCCTCTGCTTCTTAAAAAAAAAACTCCCCTGAACCACAGCCATCTGGACTTTTGCCCCTTACTACAGAGAATCGTGTCAAGCTCCCTCACTGTAGCATCACCTACCACTACAATCCATGTTGCTCCCCCACTTGAATAGCTTTCTGTAACATGATGTTCAGCTTGAACATACAATCTGTAGCCACTGCTCTGATCCAACAGGCTGAGAGAATCTCAAACCTATTGGACAATTGCAGAGGCTAACACTTCAGCTCTCTGGCTCCTCTTACCTGCCTCAGTCACAGTCACACCCTTCTGTCCCTGACTTTCAGAAAACCTTGTCCTAAGTGGTGTGACTGCCTCCTGATGTGAAGAATCCAGGTAAACTTTACTTCTTCCCGATGCATCACAGTGCCTGTATTTCAGTCTTCAGTCTATAATTTCTGAAACGAATCTGCTCGAACTTTACTTACTGCAGATATGTTTGCTGTAGATCCTGTAGCCTGTTCGCAGCACCTGAACTGCCAACCTTAATGAGGTTTAATTATGTATTGATCATTTACTTATGCTGTCTTTTATATATTTTATTAATTTTATTGCCAATTTGCATGTTATGTTAAAATTTAAGAATAGAAAGATCTTAACCAGTGTCTTATCAAACAGCTCGCTTCTTTCACTATAGTAGATTAAAAACCAATTCCAGTTAGCTCCACTGAATCGAGCTGTGTCTCTGCCTGCCTTTGGGTTCTAACCTCAACAGTCGCCGTCTATTTTTGTTGAATCATACTAGATTTTTCCTTTACCGTCCCATTGCTTATCTTAATGGTTGTACGTACACATGCAATAGCATGGTTGATTAACTAGCACAAAACAAGTTGTATTTCTATGGAATTAAAACAAAGTACCAAGAAAAACTCAGCTGGTCTGGTAGCATCTGTGGAAAGAGAAGCAAAGCTAACATTTTGAGTTCAATTCAGCTCCTTCAGAACCTTAGCCTTTGTCATTGTTTTGAGATGTTATTTTTCGCCATCCCAAAGCACTCATGGAAATTTTATCAGACAAAGAAAATGACAACAAAGGAGATATCGGATGTGAGTGAAAACTTAGTCCGTGATCAGTTTTAAGGAAGGTGTTAAAGGTGAAGGGAGAAATGCAAAGGTTTCAGTGAGGAATCAAAAGTCTAGGATTAACACAGGTGACAAAGGTGATGCACACAAAGTGTCAAAGTCAGATGACTAATGGATGTTGCAAAATTAGGGAAGGAGAGACCATAAGATTTAAAGATTAGAATTTCAGACTTGAGACATACTAGCTAATTCTCTGAAAATGAGACTGGTTTATTTTTTGAGTTATTTGTACTGATGCTGTACAAATCTAGTGTGTACGTAATGTGAACTTGTATACAAATATATAACTTACAAAAAGCAGGCCATTCAGCCCCTTAAGCCTGCTCCTCTATTCGATAAGATCATGGCTGATCTGATTGTGACCTCAATATCACATTCTCATCTACCCAATAAACTTTGACTCCTTTGTTTGTAAAGAATTATGCATTTCTAAATATTGAAAATATTGAATGACCTTGTCTGCACTGTTCTGTGGGGAGGAGAGTCTTTGAGTATGTTTAAAGTTAGTATTGTAAATCGTGTAAAGAATTATGAGGATAGGTAAAAGGCTTTGAAGTGTTTGATCATGTTAAATAGCAGATCAGACTCAATGGGCTGAATTTCCCACTGCTGTTTCTGTGTTACTATTAGAGATCCAAAGATTCATGACTCTCTGAGAGAACTAATTCCTCTTCGTCTCCAAATTAAGTGGAAGACTCCTTATTTTTAAAGCTGTGTCCTTCACTTTAGTTGTTTCCGTAAAAGGAAACATCTTCCAACATCCACCTTGTTTAATCTTCTCAGAATCATTTATGTAGGTAATGATGCCTCTTTAATGAACCGGTGCAGGCATGATGGGCTGAATGGCCTTTTCTGTGCTGTAACATTTGTGAGATTCTGTGATCTGTCTCAATGAAATCACCTGTTATTCATGATGACCTGTAATAAGATATTGGCACAATTAAATCTAGTTATTTCTTGGATATACCACAGGATAGCATGCCCCTTAAAATAGAGGGGTCTTGCAGCACATTGTCAGTGTCTGAAATCTGACCAGGAGGTCCAGGCTCGAGGTCCAGGCTCAAGGCCCATTTGTAGCTATAGCATGTCCAAACAGTTTGATTAAAACTAACTTATTTTAAATCCTTTAAGAATAGAGTATACAATTGCACTTTATATGGGGAAAAGAGTAATATTTTCCATATATGTATATTTTCAAATTGTGCTATCTGAAGCAGCAGTAGCAAGTAATGCTGGAGTATTGCATGTCTTGCACATTTCTATTGCCGTTACTGGGTAAGACTGCATCCAAGTTTATGAGCTGCACAATTCCTGGACGTTTGATGAGGTGTTATTATCTAAAACCAAAAATTCTCAAAGAACAGAGGAGCTTTTTTTTTTGTACCCATCTGACATCCCTAAAGTACAGTGAACTGGACGAGAGACATTCCCACCAGAGGTTCCATCATTCCTACACTCAGCTAACGAAAACTATGCCTGAATGATGCAGGAATTTTTACTCAGCCACCACAGCAGTTAGGATTTGATGCTAATTTTCTGAAAGAAATCAAACAACTTCTGTTAAAAAGAGGCAACAAGAAAAAGTGGCACTTGTTTAGTAATCCATTGATCGGCCAACTTTTCCATTGGAGCACCATGTTGCCAATCTGATATTCCTGCTTGATTGAAATTCAAGGACTGGTATGGGTGTTCAATTCCTTTTATAATTAATCCACCCTAAGATTCACCTTAGTGGTTAAAACAATAATTTTTGACAACTTTAATATACTCTTGGAAATAGAATAGAATATCCTTTATTGTCATGTGTACTCAATTACAGAAGTACAGGAGTACTGTACAGTTTTGCAATGTCATCTCGTATGGCAGCATCTTAGGTACAAGTACCTAGGTACAAATCTTAGATACAAAAGAGGAATAAAAAAGAAAAGTAGTTGCATTACTTTACAGTGTTTAAAAAATAAGTTAGAAATAAGATGTAGTTAAAGGATTGACATTACAGTCAAATAAACAAATTACTAATAAATCATTCACAGGAGGCTTAACAAACCCTGGAGCCTTAGGCACTCAAAGACAGCAGGTCCTTAGGTCCCTAGTTTACAATGTAATATAGCCATTAAGAGAAGCGTAAGAATAGAGTCACCTCACTGCAGTGGGGAAGGATATGATTCAGCCACAAGTTAACCTAGAAACATTGGAGACAAGTGAAGTAGGTGTTCTGGAAACATATGAAAGGCATGTCATATCAGCAGTTAGTGACATGAGATGAAAAATGTTTTCTTCAATGCACTTACTGTCACATGATTTATTTTGTAGGTCAAAATTTTCGTCTTGCCGCTTACTTTATGAAGAGGCATATGAACTTGAGATGTGTCACACAGCAGAATTATTGTGGTACGTACACATTTGAGAATGGTTAGAAGTTTAATCCCATTTCAACTTGAAAATATTTATTTTTTATGGATAGTATGCTTAAAAGTAATTGACTAAATTAAAAATGTTGCATATCATTAAAGTGCAGCTTTTGATATGAATACTTTGCTATTCAACTGAATGTATTTGATGTGATTTTCATGATGTATATTTGGTTGGATTTTCTATCCTATGTTTTACTGTACAAACAAAAATAATGAGTCCAAGGGCAGATTAGAATGTGACAAGAAAGAGAATAGCCATTGAATAATCCAAATGTTCTGGTCACATCACTGACCGATAGGCAGCATCCCAGAGTTGTTTCATAAGAAACAGGAAGATATATTTAGACTGGGCTAAGAACTGCTTCAGAGACACAACACTATAATGCCATATTATAAATGGGAAATCTGTCATTAAGAGGCTGTTAATGACTGTATAAAACTGTTGAGGAGCTCTGCTTTTGGGTGGAATCCCAACATATGGCAGAAGTTTTAAATGACTACTTTGCATCACTCCTCAACAGAAGATGATGCCAAGTTAATAATGCTGCAATATATAGCTGATGCTGAAATTGTAAATGTAAAAGTGAGTATGGAAACTGTCCTTGCTATAACAAAATTAAAACAAATTGTGCTATGTTACATTGGCTCATTAATGTAATGGGTTAAAAATTCATGTCACTACGGTTAAACTACCACCAGTTGTCTCTCTAATGAGAGGACAGCCGTATGATCTGGTAGGACTATGGTGACTTTTCTTTTAGTGGGCAATGTCTGAGATTAATTTGATGTACAGGGAAGGGGCCTGCAACATGCTTATGTTTAAAAAGGACAATGAAGAATTCTAAGAAGCTGCAAGTCAATTTTATCCTTAAGGTTTCTATACTTGTTTTGTAATTTCCCTCTCTCCTGTTCCAACTATTTTGTATTGCTGATCTGTAGTTTTATTTGTCAATTTATACTTTCCCTTAATGTGGGCAAGATGCATTTTCATGTTACTACTTTTTCTTTAGTCAAATGTTCTTGTTCTCTCTCTTTCTTTGTTCTGTTCTTAGACTGAACCTAAGTATACTGTGGTCACCATTTTAGAAATGTTTCCTACTTTTATTTGCCTACTTTCTCCATTTAATAAACCACATCAAGTCAAGTAGAATTTTCTTCCTTTTTGGATTATCAGCACATTAATTGAGATAACTGTTCTATATACACAGCACTCTTTGTTTTGAATCCACAAACATTTTATCTAACAAAATGTACTTCTGAATAATTAGAATTTCCTTTGTATTTTATTGAATTCTACATTATATTTGCATCAGAAAACAAAATAAAGTAATGCCAAAAGCCATGATTACCTTAGATCAGTCTTAAAAAGTTAGAGTTGACAGCTCCAGTTAAGCCTAATACTCACAATAATTCTTATTCTTCGACCAGATGTTGCTGTCTGGGGTTTACAGCCAAAAATGATCTGCAGTTAGCTGAGTCTATACTGACTGTGAGCAAACATGCCATCCTCCTTCGCCCGCCCGGTAGTAGGTCAAACTCCCACAGTATGTTAAATATGTCGAATACGAGAAAATAATATGACTTATCTTTAGGAGATTCCTCATTCTTCCAACTGTTCTTCACATACCAAAATGATTGCCCCCTTCCCCCTTTGGAATTGATTATATACATTTATACCACATTTCATTTTCTGCTCACTATGAGGAACGATTTGTTCAACAGCAGTTCCACACAGCAATAAAGCAGCCTTCATGAATAGTTAAAATAATTTAAATGGACTGTGTGCACACCTGAAGACAGAAAAGAATTCACCCTCTAATGCCCCCTCACCACTTTCCTTCCCCACTAAATCAGAGGTTTCTTTGAAAGGATTCATATATCTGGATAACCCCATCCTTCCACAATGGGATTGAACCTTTTGAAGACTTCTGTCAATGTTGTAACGTCTGAATTTTATGGAGTGAGGAAGGAGGAGTGTGGCAGACAATCTTATGTGGAAGTATCAGAAAATTCCCACCGAGTATGCTATTCGGAACAGAAGATTTGTTGAGCATGATTGGCTATGGCACTGCAGTAATACAACTTCTGCAATTACTTTTGAAGTAACATAACCACTTCACAGGAGTATTATCAAACAAAATTTTACACCAGGCTCCAAAAGCTGATGTTGAAGCTCGGTTGAAAAGTTAGCAAATGCACAAGAGGCAAGAATTGGAGGAGCGAGAGATCTCAGGATGGTGAAGAGGGAGAAGTGGGTGAGATACAGCAGTTGTAGGTCTAGAAGAGATTACAAAGATATGGAGAGGATGGGGTCTGGATATGGGGAAGCTTTTGAGGAGAGGTAATAAAGAGCTGCATTTATTTTTGCACACTTCTTAAGCTTGTATTGGTAATGTATAGGGAATTCTTTCCTTTCCCCCGCTTCCCTTTCTTTCCGATTGTGATTCCATATGATTATAGTACTACTCCTCTTGCATTTGGTATTGCCAAATTCTAAAATGTGGTTTCAGTGTTGAAAATTGTTTTTGCTAACCTAAAAACTGTGAATCTGTACATTTTAAAGGTAAACTTGCTTTCGAGGCTAGTGTACCAAACATTCTTAAGTCATATCCCACAATTAAGCAGAGCTTTGCTTATAAATTGTTAGTAGTCAACCTCATTGTGGTCCTTGAGTGAATTGAAAGTGTTTTTAATACACCAATGATTGTCCATTTGTCATCAGAAATCTTTCATAATTTGAAATACATGCTAGATTATCATTTTTGAAGAATCTTTTATTGGCGATAATCTAAGTGATTTTTAAAAGTTAATTGTCTTTAAATATGGCCAGATGGATAACGTATTCATGGTTCCCAGTTAGTATTTTCCTTCTTCTTAAAATGTAGTGTTCCCACGCCTACTTCATTTTTGTGAGTCCTTCCATAATATTGCTAGCACTAATGAGTTTGTTGTAAAGTTGTGTTAAAGCATCAAGTGAAAACTTTAATCTCTTCCCATTTAGGACTTCATATATTCCCTGATCGTTTTGTGGTTTGTATAACGCCATGTGAAACTGGTCTAAAAAGAGGAATTGCTGAGGAACAGATTGCTGTATGTATTTTTTTGGAAATTTTATGAAAATTTGTCAATAATTAAGCAAATTTTTATCTGGTTTTGTCACTTTTACAACAATATGCTAACATTTTAACTTTTAAAACAAGCTGCTTTCTCAATAACATGGTTTCGTTGCACTATACATCGGAAAAAAAATACAACATTCTGCTCTCGTCTCATGCCTTGCTGGATGTGAAGTGCTGTAATACTGCAGGGCTACTCTCTGCAAACCAGCATTCCCATCAGCTACGTTCTGTAATATTTCCTCGTTTTTATAGCTTTGCATTTGTGAATGGAGCAAATGTAGGTTTTCGATTTATTGGAACTGGAAACCGGGCATCATAAATTACTTCTAATTTAAATCCAGATAAAGCGTTATTTCAGGTATATTTTGAGTCTTTTTTTTTATTTAAAGTTAGTAGCAGGTAGATTAGCGGGTAACAAACACTGAGGTGCAAAATTAATCTACTTAACAATTACTTGATGTTACTCTTGTGTGAAGAATTGCATGTCTTACACTTTATATTTGCTCTATTTATAACCTTCTAAACAGGAAGTTAGAATGACCTACGTGATCTGAAAGCAAAAGAATGTTATGTCTTGAATAGAGACAGCTGTCCCCAGTTATTCGTGACACATGTAATACTTGATACGTTGAAGTTGTTCAATCCTCCTTCCATAATGGGAGTGGAAGCGCATACTTCACAAAATTCATCAAAAATCTATGAATGATAATTTCCTTACGATTTATGTAAATTTCTAAAATGCTCAAGCTGAATAAAGCAGAAGTTTTGAGGAACTAAATAAATGTCAAGGTGAAGTTTTTTTAATAATCTTTCTGTACGCAATAGAGATGCATAATTTAAGTTTAAACAGAATTGCATCATCAACAATCATTTAAAACTTATCATGTTTTCTATTGTGTTTGTAATATATAATTTTGATGGTTGTGAGGGCAGCTATTGCTAATATTTGTTGCCTATGACACACAATATGAAAGTGCTCTGATTTTTCATTTAAGTAATAATACTAAATGTATGTTCATTTTGTAATCAGTTAAATTTCAGTATTACACTGGATAGAAGAAGGAAGCAAGTTTGCCATACATTCTGAAACTCTGCACCAACATTGAATTTGTACCAGTAAATTGGATCTTAATAGAAAAAAGTACATAATCTGGGATTAGAATTTTAAAAGGAATTACATTTCATTTGCAGAGAAATTATTTACACCAAGCCTTACATAAATAAATATTTTTAAAATTATTTAGCCAAATGATAATCAGTCTGCTTTCTGAATTGAGTGGCAAATTGTTTACTTGTAAGGAATAGTTAAAGTAGTTCTTTGAAAAGTTTAAAAAAAAGGCTCTACAGCTAATGTAATGTAATCTCCTACATCTCTGATGTATTTGCTTGTTTGGCCACACATATGTAGCTCTCTAAGGCATAGATAGATTGCATTGCCGGTGGATATCACCAATTGTTCTGCAGTAGTTTAGTTATCTCCCTCAAAATATTCATAACAAGCAACTCAACATTATAATCCTGTAGAATTTATTCAGAAATGTCATTTTAAAATTATTTTTGAAAGTGCTTTGTTCTCAACTGTCTAGTTTAAGCTCAGTTCTGCAGTGTGCTTGGATGATTCAGTATATCATATCAAATTTGTGTAAGAGATTATAGTTAAGGTGGGGTGATTGTGAAAACTGTAGCACTGAGCTACCTTGGTTCTAAGACAGTTGGCCTGTTAGTATATAAACAGGGGAGTTCCTTTCAAAACATCGATGATAACTAAATACCAGAATTAACAAATTGCCTTACCAACTCTCTCCGGCTTTGAAAGGCCCCTCAAGACATACTTTACCATTTTTTTTCCTTCAGTTTCACATTTGAGTTGATAAAGCCCAATATCTTTTATTTTGTCCCCAATTTTGTGAGTTGTGTCGTTTTTTTTAAATCATTCGCAGGATGTGGGCATCGCTGGCTAGGCCAGCATTTAAGAGTCAACCACATTGCTGTAGGTCTGGAGTCACATGTAGGCCAGCCTAGGTAAGGGTGGCAGTTCCCTCCTCCAAAGGATATTGGTGAACCAGATAGGTTTTTCCAACAATTGACAATAGTTTCATGGTCATCCTTAGACTCTTAATTCTATTGAACCCAGATCCTCAGGTGGCACAGTGCCTCAGTGGTTAGCACTGCTGCCTCACAGTGCCAGGGACCTGGGTTCGATTCCACCTTCAGGTGACTGTCTATGTGGAGTTTGCACATTCTCCCGTGTCTGTGTGGGTTTCTTCTAGGTGCTCCGGTTTCCTCCCACAGTCCAGAAATGTGCAGGTTCGGGTGGATTGACCATGCTAAATTGCCCATAGCGTTCAGTGATGTGTAGATTAGGTGGGTTATTGTGGGATGGGTCTCGGTGGGCTGCTCTGAGAGTTGGTGTGGATTTGTTGGGCCAAAGGGCCTGTTTCCACACTGTAGGGATTCTATGATAATATTAGTTGGATTTCTGAATTAATAGTCTAACAATAATACCACTGGGCTATCATCTCCGCTAAAAAAAAGTGTGGATTCTGTTATTATCAGTTGCCACTTGGTGCCTTGTCAAAATGACTATTTTTGATGTCTGAACTCACGTGGTGAGTAGCGGCAGGTTATCGGGCTGCAGTACCATTGTGGTTGAACCTACTTTTATCCTCACACAGATGCTTAATCTTAGGTATTCCTCTTTCTGTTTGGCATTTGCAACATCACATAATACTGGGTCAAAAGATAAGGCTTTTAGGCTTTTACCAATACTGAAAAGGCATACAGGACTCAATATTAACCGTGTTTCTCTTTCCAAAGGTGCTGCCGTACCTGCTGAATTTCTCCAGCACTTCCTGTTTGTATTTCAGATCTCCCAACGTCCACAGTACGCTGCTTTTGTTCTACCAATACTGCTATTGAATGAGCAAGTTGAAGCAGTGTGAGAACAATGTTGAGTTATTCCCCTGGCAATTTGTCTTGCTTCATCCATGCAGACATTCTTTAAATGCTTTATACGAAGCTGGGAAATAGCTGGATGGATAATTTATCAAAGACCTGTGACCTATCACCTGTTGACAACTTTCATTAATATTTTTGGATTCACACTTGATTACGTATCTGCAGTGTTGGTGAACACTGATGCCAGACATTCATTTTCATTTGCTTAATCTTGTTATATAAAGAACACTTACCAGTATTTTGACCATGTTTTATCGCAGACTATCCGCAAGAATATGTTGTAGCGGATTTCTTCCTTGATCCAAATGTTTATCTTGGGTCATGTTGATCCTGAATGTCTCTTTGGGAGGCGTAATTAGCAGAGGGCCTTTTTAGTCAGTAGCTGTTTGAGGAGCGGAACTATCAGATCTATTAACTGGAGCGCTGTTGTCTTTCTTACTTTTTGAATCTATTTAAAAAAAAACTCATGGTTAGGCCAATGTTTTTGAGAACAGACAAAACCACAGTGATGTTTTATTGAACAAGCAAAGCAGAATGTGTTTGCTATTACTCTAAGCTTAGTCAGAGCATTTTTAAATGGTCCCTCATGAAGAACAGTTGTGGTTACAGCCAGCCATCTTTTAAAAAAGTTAACAGGCAGCTAAATTTGTTCAATAATATTGTGACCATACTCTTCCAGATAGGCTAACTCTCCTAACAACTCTTCTGTATTCTTTTATCTCCAGCTTTTTTTTTTACTGTACAGATCAGACAACCTATTGTTAAAAATAAATGCGTTTGCACATTAACTGCCTGAGCAACTATGATTTTTCAGAATATTCATCTGACATTCTTTCTTCTTGTTAAACTATCCTGGTTAAAAAGCCATCTTGATTACCACTGATAGTGTTGAGGCTCTTTATACTTTGTGAGTCTTCTTATCTAAAGGTTACTGTTACCAAGATTTACGCTGACGATATGAAGATGTGTATGAATGTGGTTCTGGGCATTATCCCTGAACTGGAGTTTCTCACCACAATTTTTTTAGGCAGTAAATGACTCTGATTCACCTGTACACAGCTCCGTTAGAAACCCTTTTGTTGAAGATGGTGGGGATGGAGGAGAATTAGATTAGAGTCCGAAATAGGTGACAAATCAGCTAGTAATCCTTGTACCTGATTACCTGTGTGTATATAATCTGAAATAATGTACCAAAGATTATCAGTACTAGTGCTGATCTTGCTTCCCTAAAGATGGAATTCACTGTATATGTATGGAAGTATGCAGAATGCCATTTTGGTAAAGTGGTGATATATATAAATGACTTGGGTGGAAACGTAGATTGGTGGCTTAGGTAAGTTTGCAGACAATACAAAGATTGGTGGAGTTGTAGATAATGTAAAATATTGTCAAACAACACCGGGATAAACTCACTCAGAGATAGTAAGAATTGCAGATGCTGGAGTCAGAGATAACACAGTGTGGAGCTGCAGGAACACAGCAGGCCAGGCAGCATCAGAGGAGCAGGAAATAAATAAAGAGAAGAGGGGTGGAGCTGGGAAAGGTAGGTGGGATGGTGATAGGTGCGTGCTGGTTGGCAGTGGTCGGTATTGGTCAGTGAGGTGGGAGGGATGGATAGGTGGGAGAGAAGGTGGACAGGTTGTGTCAGGTCAAGGAGGCAGGGATAAGAGGGAGGGTTGGTCATGGGATGAGGCTGGAGTAGGGAGATTTTGAAACTGGTAAAATCCACATTTAGGCCATTGGGCTGTAGGCTTCCAAGGTGGAATATGAGGTGCTGCTCCTCCAGTTTGCGGGTGGCGTCATTGTGACACTGGAGGAGGCCCAGGATGGACATGTCATCTAGGGAGTGGGAGGGGAAGTTGAAATGGTTTGCGACTGGAAGGTGTTGTCATTTGTTGCGAACAGAGTGGTAGGTGCTCTACAGAATGATGAGACCAAGTGGAGGCTTGGAGACCAACGTAGAGGAGGCCACATCGGGAGCAGCGGATGCAATAGACCATGTTGACGGATGTGCAGGTGAACCTCTGTCTAATGTGGAAGGTTTGTTTGGGTCCCACCCATCCGCCCCTCCCACCTCACTGACTAATCCCCACCACTCCCTACCTGCACTCACCTATCACCATCCCACCTACCTTCCCCAGCCCCATCCCTCTTCTCTCTATTATGTCTAAGCTCCCTTCCCCCTCCCCATTTCTGAAGAAGGGTCCCAACCCGAAACGACAGAATAAAGATCAGTTGCAAATATGAGCAGAGAAATAGCAGATGGAATTTAATCTGGGTAAATGTGAGGTGTTGCACTTTGGGAGATCAAATGTTAGGGAAATAGCAGGACCCTGAACAGCATTGATGTACACAGGGATCTTTGGGTTCAAGTTAGCTCCCTGAAAGTGGCTATGCAAGTAGATAGGGTGGTAACGAATGTGTATGGCATACTTGCCTTTATTTGTTGGGGAATTGTTTACAAGAGTCAGGATGTCATGTTGCAGCTTTATAAGACTTTGGTTAGGCCACACTTAGAGTAGTGCGTCCGGTTCTGGTCGCCACATTACAGGAAGGATGTGGAGGCTTTGAAGAGGGCGCAGAAGAGGTTTACCAGGATGCTGCCTGAATTGGAGGGTATGAGCTATAAGGAGAGGATAGAAAAGCTCAGGTTGTTTTCTTTGGAGCGGCGGAGGCTGAGGAGAGACTTGATAGAAATCTATAAAATTATGAAATGTATAGATAGGGTTGATGGTCAGAATGTTTTTCTCAGAGTTGCAATCTCTAATACTAGGGGGCATGCATTTAAGATGAGAGGGGAAAGTTCAAAGGAGATGTGAGGGGCAAGTTTTTTACACAGAGAGTGGTAGGCGTCTGGAATGTGCTGCCCGCGGGTGGTGGTGGAGGCAGATATGATAGGGGCGTTTAAGGGACTTTTAGATAAGCAGCTGAAGATGCAAGGAATAGAGGAATATGGACTAATGGCAGGCAGAAGGAATTAGTTTAATTTGGCATCATATTCGGCATAACATCTTGGGCCGAAGGGCCTCTTCCTGTGCTGTACTGTCCTATGTTCTGTGGTCTCGTACACCTTACTTTTACAAATAGTTATCTTCTTTTTGTTGCTTATATAAAACATTTTTTTTAAATGAAATTGTGCATTAAGATCCGATTTGTCTATGCACACTTTAAAAATGCATTAAACTAGAATTACACTAATCACTCTTGTTCATTCCCTTTGTTTCTGTCTTCTGGGTGCCTTTGTCTGTTCTGGTGTTCGTACGAGGTTTTTCCCCAGTAATTGTAGCATGGCTGACGTAGGCTGGCCTTTAATTGAGGAGACTGCAGATGGCCTTGGAGGATGACCTCAAACAGCTCTGGCCCTTGAGGGCCCAACTTCAAACTGTACCGCCTGGACCTGGGCTACAGACGTCTGGACTGGCTGGCTGGCTGGCTGACTGACAGACAGCAGCAAGGGCATTTTCAGAGTGATAGGGGCGGGAGCAGGAATTTTGGCATCCTGAGTGAAGCCAGCTGGTTCCATTTTCAAGGAAATGCCACGTTCCCAGAGCTGTGCCTCAGCATTCGTGTTGATGTGTTGGAGGACAAATTAATGGGTGGCTATGAAATCCTGGAATCCCTTTGGAAGAGCGATATTCCAAGCCACCAAGGATGTAGCCTGAGTTTTGGAGACAATAGTTTGAGATCCCACTGTAGCACTCATACCTTTGACAGAGTCTGTTTGTGCGGCAACAGAAGCATTGATCAGCTATCAAGTACTGAATTAAGGTTGGTTCCACTGGCGCACTTATGGAGCTGACCATGCATCTAAAGAATAGACTCCAAATTCACTCAAAACCCTGCACCTGCTGAACATCTTCATACTCGTTGTCGCTTCAATGAGACTTTCTGTTAAGTTTTCCAGAAAGCATTTGATTGTGTACACACTCCAGCCTTCTATAATCTGAGCCGTCAAAGTCCTCATGTGATTCACCTGCAGTAGATCAAGGGTACACTTTTTCCACCTCTCCTACCCTTATAATCTGGCACATGCCATTCTTTCTCTCTGTCCAGGCAGCTGTGCATTTATGGCTGGCATCTCAACACTTGCAGATCTCTCCTAGCCTCTGAAATACATACAATGTCATTCTGATGGCTGTGAGTGCAGCATAGAGCTACAGCATCTCCTCATCTTTGTTCTCTGTGTAGGAAGATTCCAGCTTTTGGGTATCTGAAAACAAAACGTAAAGTGTGGTACCTTGTGAAGCGAAGAGAGAAAGTAAGAATTGTGTGCTTATACCATTTTCAGCTTGAGAGTGAGAAAAGATTAGGGAATGAGGCAAGGGTGGGAAGAGAGAAACAGGATTAAGAATGCAAGAAGCCTGTTTATTGAAACTTCCAATGGCCATACCATAGCATGTGTATATGACTTGTGGGTGTGGGTTAAGGGTAAACTAACGAATTGAGCCATGGATGAGACTGCCATTGCAGTTGGTACAATATGGCATTTGAAGATTGTTCATCTTAATAACTCATCTTGGATTGGTAAACTACTTCCTGCACTGCCTCCATGTTCTTGAAGCTATGCTCTGACCTATACTGCTGCTGCTTATTTTTATTTAGTGTATGCAAATACATTGAATCCAAACAATAGCTTCCTCATTTACTGAACATAAGACGATTAATATCTAGAGGGCACAGTTCTTGGCAATGTGTTGTGTCTCTGCATAAGAATGTAAAGAGTTTGTACCAATGCCCCAGTGGTATAGATTGGCTGCCCGGCTGTCCTATCTTGAACCTGTTCAGCAAGGGCCTGTTTTGCCGTGGTAGTTCAAATCCTGCAATTGGACAGATGAAGTTTGTCACAAGATGTTTGTTAGTGACTTCCCAAGCTTCCCGTTCCTTTATCCCAAGAATGGCTGATAGATCTTGCTCAGGAAAGTTGCTCTGTATGGGGTACCACAGTGGAAAGTGGGCATCAGTGGATTGAGCATGTCATTCCAGGGTGGTAAGTAAGTTCCATCTCAGATGGATTAACCAGCTTGTAGGTTTTTGTCAAATGGCTGGATGTGTGGGGACGTTTTGCAAGAACAGGAAGCCCGGGGAGTTGGGGGGGTGGGGTGGGGGGGCGCGGGGAATGTTCAGTGGAGGCTTTCATTTATGCAACGTATTGTTATATTTAGTTGAATATCAAAATTATGTATAATGATCTGTGCTAGGCAGACAGACAAAACTATTCCACAGAGTATGATGGGGCAGGTGTTGAGGTCCAGAGTGTTATGGCAGCAGTGGTCCATGTAGATCCAGCCAGTTTAATTAGTTTATCTCACCACTGCATGTACGGGATGTCTCTCAGTGTTTTGCATGAAGTCCGTTTTCAGAAAACCTTGATGTATGGTGTCTTGCAAGTTGATTTGCCATTTCTTAAAAAAAGAAAACGTCAAAAGACTCAAACATTTTGGACACCATTTTAGACAACACAAACACATCTTGTCTTTTAAGAGATGTGGGTTACCTTTAAGTAACGCTAACCAATTACAACATTGAATCCTCTGACGATGCATACAGCCAATGAACTGCATAGGTAGCATCGTTTGCTCTCAGGAATCACCAAAATCCTCAAGTAGCACAAATGGGGTATTCTGCATGCACCACAAGCCAGTTAATGATTTCCATAACTGTGTTCAGTCTTATCCAATTGATACTTTGTCATGTTTCACAGTTGGAGAAAAAACAGCGCTGATCACTGAATGCTATTTAAGTAACCACAGTGGCTGTTAGTATAGCAAAGACGTTTTGAAGAGGATGAAACAAAATAATGCTCCTTGACTGATGTGTTAGTTGAAGTCATAGGTGCTTTACAGGATAGACGCTGAGAAGTTGCTTCTCCTGCAAGGAGAATCTAGAACACAGTGAAACAGATTACTGAAAACAAAAAGCAATGCTTGTTGAAACTCTTCTTTTAACATTTTTTTAAGGAAATATGAAGTAAAAATGCATTGTTATAGATTACTATATTTGCAATGCATATTTAGAGTTTGTTTCATCATCATATTTCAATAATTACAATGACTATTAATTAAATATTGTCTATTTGCTATGTCAACTCTGAAATTCACAAATTTAGGCAGTGGCACAGTTTGGCTTGCTCTGTATGAATATTAAACATTACATCCAAACCCCCTCTATTCCTTCATAGAATCCCTACAGTGTGGAAACAGGCCATTTGGCCTAACAAGTCCACACTGACCCTGCGAAGAGCTTCCCGCCCAGACCCATTCCTCTACCCTTTCCCTGTAACCCTGCATTTCCCATGGCTAACACATGTAATCTAAACATCCCTGAACACTATGGGCAATTTAGCATGGCCAATCCACCTAGCCTGCACATCTTTGGACTGTGGGAGGAAACTGGAGCCCCCGGCAGAAACCCACACAGACAGGGGGAGAATGTGCAAACTCCACACAGACAGTCGCCCAAGGGTGGAATCGAACTCTGGTCCCTGGCACTGAGAGGCAGCAATGCTAACCACTGAGTCACTGTGTCGCCCTGTTGTTGTTAATGCAGCGGGTTTTCTATTTTGCTGTGTATTATCAGTTACAGGTTAGGCAACTTTTCACTTTTATACATTATATAGTGTATTTCCAGTTCATAGGAGGATTATTGGTTTTGTAACCTTCCAAAGTTCATGGCCAGTCCATAGTTTTATGAATAGAAATTAGAATTATGGAAGGTCAGACAGTGACTTTTCCCCATAGGCCTCTGGGTATAATATCACGATTAATTTCCTGAACCTATACTTCAACAATATTGGGATCTAAACAGCCAATCATAGATTGTAGCAGGGTTGAAAATCAAGTTATTTTGGTTTTACTGTAGAGTGTATTGGGGCCAACAGCAACCTGATGAAGAAAACCAGATTGTGAACCAACAAAGTACTCCTCAATAGAAGGGAAACCTGGACAACATATACTATGCAGGATCAGGGAATAAGGCTTAATAGTTTCTACCTTTGCTATTTCAGACACATCTCAGTATATCTTTGCAGGATAAGATCATCAACCTGAGAGTCCTGGACTCTATAAATTTAGTCAGCGTCCATTCATTTCAAAATTGATGACATGCAATGGCTTGACTGTGTTCATTAGATGGATGACAGGCATAAACCCAAAGACCTTCCATACAGTGAACTGGCCACTGGGTCATGACCTGCTGGATGTCCACACCTACCTTTTCAAGATCACCAGCAAACAAGTATTAAATATGCGAACATCGGCACATAAACTGCAACACAAGCTCTGACCATGGAAACGTCTGGAAACTGACTGTAAAAAGGGTTTTTAAAAAAAAAACGAGCCAAAAGCTCAGCTGGAAGAGAGCAAGGCTCAGATAAAACTTGTCAGCAAATTCTGCTACTTCTGAGCCTGCTATCATCTTTTGCATCAAATGAAGCTGAGACTGCCATGCCAAAGTGATACTCCTGAGCTACACCAGATAATATTTAACACAATATTGACAACCCCCCAAGGTGCAGACTATCTTCTCACAAGATCAGATGATGCCACAGAAGATGTGGAAAATATCCTAATACTTTCAAAGCTGCCATAGGTTCATCACGTAAGCAGACTATCACGCACTTCAACCTATGAGAGCACATACATATGTGAACTCTTAGTTTATAGCACTGCTTGTGGTTCTTTTCTTCATATGTTATACAGTGAACTCAAACATTGTTGATTTTAGCTGAGAGGTTGCCAGTGGATTTTGCAGGCTGAATTTTTCCTTTGCTCTTAGTCACCTTGTGTTTAAATTGTTTTTAAAGCCACCTTAAGCATTTTAATTTTAACAAGTTTTGATGTATACAAGTGTTTGTAAGCAATAAAATGGTTTGTTATTACTATTATCCTGACGTACATATGTAAGGTATGATTTGTCTGGATAGCACGCAAAACAATACTTTTCACTATCTCAGTATATGTTACAATAATAAGTCAAATCAGATCAAGGACGTAAGTGTTGTCTGAAAGGCCAAATGACACTCATGTACTAAAGTACTTGAATGCCTTTAATTACTACGCTAAAGTCTTTAAATTCTGTAGAAATATTTTTTAAAGTAGGCACGCAAAAGTTACCATTTTTCAGCTGGTTTAGTTAAAGATGTAGATGGGCTGGAAACAACATTCAAAATTCACACAAAATGTTTCTTATGTTAAATAGAAGTTACTGTGATGGACAATCATATTGCCCAAAAATAGTCTGTGACAACCTCATTACCAGATCTAATATTAAACACAGATTGTGACATTTTTATCATTGGAAGTTTAAAAAAAAGGATATTTTAAGCACAGCAATGCACTCCTTTAGATCACAAACTTCTGGGGCTATCATTGTATGCCGTTTTTTTTTCTAAAAGCTGCCTAATTAATGCTTAGAGGAAGGATTGCTGCGTCAGATTTAGTTTATCATAACAAATATTTCTGAAAGAGCTTGTAGTGTTCTAGTAGAAGCACTTACAAAATTCTGACTTCGTTTATACCACCCCTGTTCTAAATAGAGGCTGATTAAGTTTGAGAACATGGAGGAAAATCACAAGAAATACATCCGTATTAGCTCAGTGATTGCTTGGACTTACATTCTATGTCATGTCCTTTGGCTTTCCTTACAACAGCTTCCCTTTGTGGCTTATTTCCAGCCTGAGGGAGTTTACATAATTCTTTCAGTAGAAATTTCAGCAGTTCCCACAGTGGCTTTCAGTATCAAAGGCTGACTCATACTTGAGTCTTTTAATTGAACAATTCTGCATCTATTTTGTGTGTTCGTTTCATGTTTTGTTTTGTTTTAGAACCACTCTGGGGAATGGGGGGGAAGAGAGAAACACTCACTTATGACCTACCCAAACTGTGATCATTGTTTTAAGAATTTGTATTTGTTAACCCTCTCGGTATTTCATAGGCATAAACACTATAACAAATGTACAGTGAGGCAAAATAATCTGTCACAAGTTTTACATTTATTGTTAATTTTGGGATTACTATGAGTGAATAAGCATGCAGTGCATTTCTTTTAATCTGTAATGTATCAGAAATGTCATTTTCACTTGCTAAATAAGAAACGTGTTTTGAAAGTTTGGAAGACAAAACCAGAAAAGGAAAACTTGGGAATTAGAGTGGGGGCAGTTTTGATAAACCTGTTTTGCAATAGTATAGTTATACTTTTGGACAATTTATGATATCTGATGTAGAAATATACAGGGATAAATAGTATAACGAACGATATAGTGTAATGCATTATGTTTCAACAAGCAGTGACCCGTTGCATCACATGCAAACAGTGAACCTCTCTGTGTTTTACTGATTTTGTTACACATTAGGAAATTAAATCATGCATCACTGTACATTTGTTATATTGTTTATGCCAATGCAAGACTTCAGAACTACCAACACCTTTGTACTATTTCAGAAATGCTTTCAATAATTAAGTATGGATACACCCTTTTCTGGAGGCACATTGGTACCTGATAGCATTATGGTGAGATATGCATTGTTTCCATGCTGATCCTTTCTGGGTCTGAGAGACATGTTATCGCACTGGTCAGGGCAATAATGGAATCAAGGTCTCCTCCATTTAGCAAATAAGATCCTGCATTAATGGAGCATGAGCCGTTTCGATCCACTTCCTAGTAGACTTGGATCAGCAGCACAAATCTTTTAATTTGACACTAATAGGCACCGAATGAATAGACTCATTTGGAGAGTCTATGTAACATGTCTGGTGTCAGAAATGGCAATTGTCATACTGATGCATGGGATGCTCTTTTGTGACTGAGCAGAGTGGACACGCCTAACTTTATTCTGCATACATCTAATGATTTAGCATACTATGTTTACCCAAACACCATACAATTGAAATTAGAAGTTTAAGAAAGTCGTGCTGAAAGTGAAAGCAATAATTACTGTTGAAATGCACTATTGTGTCTTCAAAGATACCTGAAAAGGGTTTTTTTTTTAAATTTGCTGTTACGGTAAACTTGCTTGTTAACTTGTTTCTTTTCAAATAATATAAAAGTGAACTTTGGGATCAGCCGCATTATTGTACTATATCAGCTGGAGCTGTGGTGTGGCACCCAGCCAAATAAAGCTGATTCAGTACAGTACAGCTGGTGCATTACAGCTGATACTTAAATCTGATCTCAGCTCTCAAGTTTAGGTTTATAACCATCTTACAAGGTAAAATGCAAAAAAAATTTGATGGAATAAATAATCCTTGTTAAAGTTATTACATTAACATTCTGCATGGATAAAACAATATTGCAGAAACAATTAAGTTTATATTTCTACTGTCTTAAAAAGGCACAATTTTGCAATCATGTTTGGTTATTGCAGCTGTCTTAAAATACAAGCCCCAAAATGTGACTTTTATGAACGAAAGCTACACCGTACTT
Source organism: Rhincodon typus (assembly GCF_021869965.1). Lineage (NCBI taxonomy): Eukaryota > Metazoa > Chordata > Chondrichthyes > Orectolobiformes > Rhincodontidae > Rhincodon > Rhincodon typus. The sequence goes on along the minus strand of NC_063340.1, from coordinate 6,828,498 downwards.
AATGTTAACAATGGATGACCTAAATGGAAAATGTTTCATTTCCCAGTTAGTGATTATATCCCTTTACCTAATAAGTGCAAAAAATCATGATACAGAATGAACACATTTACGTACAGGTGTATTTTTTTTTTTTAAATGAGTTTCTGCATTTCTTTAATAGGGTATTGATAATGGAACCTCAGAATACTTCACTGGTAGTTCAGAAATGAAAGAGCTTTGTGAAGTCTCTGTTTCAACATCAAAGAAAAAAGAAGCATTGAAACACATGTATGTATCATCACATAATTAAATTGAAGAATTTGCACTCTGACTATAAAGCTCAAGTTTGTTGTCCTATAATAATAAGTAAATATACCAGTTTCACAGAGTAAATTTGAAATATGTTGTGCTGGCAGTCAGTGGTAATGCTAACTTTAATTATGACTATATGAAGTGCTTTGAAATATTAGTGGTTGATGTATTCTCTTCCATGGGAAGAAATTCCTTTTAAGTCTTCTAGCCTTCTTCGTAATCCATGTGGTACTTTAGAAACCATGAATAAGCAGTTGCCCTGCTGTCTTCTTGCTTCCTAGATTATTCCAGAGGAAGCTGTAATCCCAGCACTATCCAAATTCATAAATCTTCATTTGTGCTAGTGACTGCTATAGATCATAGGCTGCTATCTTCAAAAGGCTCTAATCCCAGTTGTCAGTGAGAAAGCTATAAATCCTAATGGCAAAAACATCTTTATCTCATCCAGATTGAATTTAGACCAATGATTATCCTGTGACATGTTTTGGGATTTTTGAATATATTTTGCTTTATGAAAAGGGAGCAGCCATGATTGATGCCAAAGTGTTGACTTAGACTGATGTTCAAAGTTAGCAATCCTCTTCCAATCTGAACCTGCTGGGAGAGAAATTACATTTAAATATTCATTAACCAGGCCTTAATTTTTTTTTTCTGATGATCGCGTATTAACAGGAAGTCAATATCTGAGGTTCTTCCACCAAAATGTCCTGTTGAGATTTGCACAAATCAAAGGGAGGGATGTGGTAGCAGGCTTGAATAGTTGCTGTTCGGGCCAACTCCCAGACAAGGGGTGCAACCATGAATCAAGCCTCAAAATTCTTACAGAATATGATGAACAAAGACTCTTATTGAGAGCTCAGTTGATGAAGTCTGCTGACCAAACAGGTTACCTAAAGAAAAGAGCCATCAAGGCCCCTCCTCCTTCCTTGTTTGATTTAATGTTGCCCACAATGCATCAGCCCACCAACTTGGGATAGGATCTTTCATGTTTTACTTACTCACACAACTGACAGTTATTTGGAGGAAGCGATGTTTTGTTACATTTGCTACTAGCATTCTGTTCTATAAAACTGCTTAACAATACATTTTCGGCCAAGTTTTGCCATGTTTCTTGATCTTCAATAGGATTAGGGTACTAGGATAGGTGCAAAAAGAAGGAAGACCCTTTATGTGACTCATAGACAACTAACAGCACTATCCAGCACCCAAAATATCTTCAGCAAAACCCTAAATTTATAATGATCCTCTTCCTCAATGGTCACAAATTGACAAAAGATGTTAACTCTATAATGGGGCTTGCAGACCAAAACCCAAGCATCTTTTTTTCTTGTTGATTATGCTAACAGGTGTAATAACAGATTGTAGTTAGAGGGAGGAGTAACCTAATCAATAGTATATTAAATTGAACAGATAGTTACTGGGAGCTGACTGATTTGGAGAAACTGCTGGTATATTGTTGAGCAAGTTTCTGGTTTCCTACAGCCTAAAAATAAGTTGGTGGTTTTCTATAACCCAGACTATGCTACTGAAACCCAGTATTAAATTGCTGAACATCCCTCCCCTCTTTAAAATAAGTGTCACTTCCCCCTTAAAAGAAATACACATTCCAAACCAACTTCTATGAATGACTTCCACTCTGACGTTGACTGTCATGTGATTTCCTTTCTCTTCCTCAATCTTGCAATTCTTTCTCTCTTGCTTTGCAGTGATACCTCAGGAATCCCTGAAGAATTTCCTTGGCCCTTCCTTATCTTTATTTATATGCTGTCATGTGGTGATACAATCCACAAGTGTGGCGTTAGCTATACCTCTCAAATGTTTCACTCAATCTTGCGATCACGTTTGTGCTATTAGGCTTCCTATTCTAGATCTAGTCTTGGCTGAGTCATGACTTCTTTCAGTGTAAACAACAAAAGGACTGAAGCATGATTTGCTGTACATTACAGCTGAAGTTTAAAAGAATAAATGGTAATCTTATTGAAAGATATCAGATTCTGAGGGGGCATGGCATAGTAGATGCTGAGAGGATGGATTCCCCTTCTGGGAGAATCTAGACCAGGGAGCACAGTTTAAAAATAAGGGGACTCCCATTTAAGACAGAGTTGAGGGGAAATTTGTATTCTGAAGGTTGTTAGTTTTTTGAAACACTTTTCCTCAGAGAGTAGCAGAGCCTCAGTGAAGGCTGAGCCGTTGAAATATTAGAAGTTGAGTTAGACAGATTTTTGATACACAGGGAGTCAAGGGTTATGGGATGTTAGGGGGCAGGGTGTGTGTGTTTGTGTAGGAGGTGGGGGCTGCAGGCACGAAAGTGGAGCTAAGACCCACAATCAGATCTGATCTGATCAAATGGTGGGCTGGGCTCAATGGGTGAGATGGCCAACTGCTGCTTCAATGCCTTTAGTTCTTACATGTCTGTGATCATTTTGGTTCAGTAAAACTATGCATTTCCTTTGCCTCCTGTTGGAACCTGAGCTTCAAATCCCACATTCTTCACATAGTCACCACTACTTACTTTCACTAATATGTGATTAGTAACCTCTGTCTGAATCTTATCCCCTCTATATTGAAACCATTATCTGTTATGTTGCTCTCTCTGGAATTAGTTACTCTGGTGTTCTCTTTGCTGACCTCCTTTCATCTACATTTGCAAACATTCTACTCTGCAATAAGCTATATATACATTCTTACTTAAAGCTCTACCGTAGCTCTCAATATCTGACACATTAAACTTAAAATTGTCATCCTTGTACTCAAGTTCTTTCTTGGCCGCCTCCTACCATACCACTGCAAGCCTATCCAAATTTACTCTCCCCTGTGCATCTTTAAGTCTTCCGGCTCTGGCTGTCAGATCTTTCCACCCTCCCCCCATTTCTCTGGGTCCCAGAGCTTTCATTTGCCAGGTCCTTCTGACCTTCAGAAAACTTACCTTTTCTTCTCCCTGATTTCCCTCCCGACTTCATGTTCTGTTACTACTCTTTGAATTGCCTTGGGACATTTTCAGTACTAAAGGCCTTTTCTTGTGTATTGCTATTGATAGAATCCCAGGCTGCAAAACCACAGAGGTAAAACGGTAGGTGAAGACTTTGTCAATGGCTGATAGACTTAACTGAAATTCCTGAGACAGGGAATAAACTTGTCCCACACACAGCATTTTTGAGATCTTGAGCAAATTAAGTATCAGAGACTTTTATCTTTACCAGAATCAGACTTAAGTATGTCTTTACAGGAACATAGCATTCTGCTGCTTCTTATTAAGTATTCAGACTTTTAAAATATTGGAATTTCCAATTATGGCCACAGATAAAGACCTGATGCCTTTTTTTGAAAAAAAAAATGTTTTCAGTTTGAAGTAGTGCTTTTAATAGAATTCTTTTTAATTAATTTGAAAAACAAGATTTTGCTTGTTAACCCCACAAAATGTACTTCCTAGTTTTGCTTTTGTTCTTAATATAAAATTCATGTGAAATAAGTATTAGTTTGCACAGCTGGAAACATCTGAATTATGGGCACCAAAAATAATTAAGATTGACATTTGGATAGTTTCGCGGGAGTTTTCACAAGTATAAAATAAGGAAATGAATGTTTTCCATCTGGATGACAATGGACATCTTAATTCTTACTGGAAATTTTATTCTTTCAGTGTTGAAAAGTCTTGTAACACAAAAATCAGAAACTTCAACAAATCTGAAGCTAACACTTGCTTGCCAAAAATATTGCACACTGTAACAGAAGATGAGCAGGATGCAGCCCAATCTGCTACAGGTTTCAGGCAAGAGACTCAAGATATAAATACTGGAAGAACAGAACATTGTATGAACTCAGTTCAAAGCAAGTTATTACTTCCTGTCATAAAATTGGAAAAATATATTAACAAGAGACAGCCAGCTCAAGAGGACGGCCAACAACAACCTCAATCTATTGAACAGCTGAAGACAGGTTTGAAAGGCACAGTGGGCGGTAGTGAGTCAGCACTGCAGGATCGTAAACAAAATGAAGTAAACACAAAATTACCAATGCGGCGAAGGAGAGACTCCTGTCCAAATGAAGCAGATGGTGCCAAGAAGATCATTTTAACAGAGACTTCAGATAATCTTGGTGAGATTACAGTGGGAGTGAATTCTCTTGAGTCTCTAAGAAAACGACCTGTGAGAAAAAAGCTTTTAAACCATAATTCCAATTGTAAAAGGTCAGTCGAAGGTAAACCCAACAATCTTGACCTCCCAAAAGAAATTGGAGGTGGGCCCTTATTTTCATTAGGTAATTCTCCCCAAGATTTTTGCTTCATGGATACAAGTAAAAAGAGAAGATTAGCAAGAACGAAATTGATTAGAAAGTCAGAGAAAGTGCCTTCAAGTCCTGATTACAAATATGTGAATTCAGCAAGGGGTACAGTATTGGTAGAAGTTGAATGTGATGTAGAAAATGTGCCAAGAAAATCTAGACTTCGACGGCCTAAAAAGACTGTAACTGCCAGGAATTAAGTTGTCATGTGACAGTAATTAATTGTTGCCTTTGGAGTATTTGGATATGATAGTGCATAAATGAGGTCATTTTATAAAAGCACATCACTTTTAAAGTAATTAAGATGCCAGTGGCTTTGCATCTTCTGTGCTCAGACTTGTAACTTAATATTAAGTTCACTCCAAATGGATAACTTGTCTTTTAATTTTAGTACATTTCTCTCTTTATAACTTTGGTTGACAATATGAACGCTCAGTTTCTTGGTACTTTTGGTCCCATTGAATTCGCTGTTAATCCTATTAATGACTTAGTTTACAAATGATGGATTCCGATGAATTTTTTAAAATTTATTTTAAAATGACTCTTTCCAGTCTTAGTGATCTTTGTATAATTTCAATTCTTAAGCTGTTTCCTCCTTGTATTTCATAATAAAGTTAAGTAGATCTGTAACTGTTTGTGCTATTGTTCAGTTTACACTTGACATGAATTTCATCTCAATTGGCTACCTATTTGTATTGGTTTGACAGTGTCATGGTGGTTTGATAAAATGAAAACTCAGGATGTGCTCAGTGACATTATGGCATTCACTATTTAAAATAGCCAGTCACTTTAGATATTGCTAATTAGTTAATACTACGATGACATGAAGGATTTTTGCCTGTATGATCTAGATTTCACTGGCTAATTACTATTATGCATACATTGTGACGATTTATTCATTTTGATCAGAGGTTTAGCCTCATGAATCAAATAGTTATCACTGGTAAATGTGGGAATGTTGATTAGCTGTAGCCTTGAGGTCCATTAAGATGATTTCCTATCACTTTGATGTCACTAAAATCACTACTTTTGTCACCAACCTGAGCTTTCCTGGTTAATCACATTGGAGTTTCCCAATTTGGTTGGATTATTGCCATAGTACTTGACATCTAAATACAGTAAATGGTGATATTGACAGCATCCCTTATCAATGATAAAATAAATGCCACACAGACTAAGAATTTATCTCCCTGCATTAATGCTAAAATGCAATAAATCTGGAATAGCCTCTCAGTTCTCATTTATTTATGGATAAGATGTAGCTGAGAAGTTGATATAAAGTCAACTTGGGCTGAGGGAACAGATGGAATTGTAAATCTGATTACCATCTTTTTCAGATTTAGCATATTTGGAAACAAAAATAGACAAGTTTCTCTTATCTATATTTTTGACTATGTTTCACCTTTCATATGGCTTTCAGCGGTAATGTAATTTTTTCAAAAGATGAATCCTGTCTGCAGACGTGTCTCTGAAATGCTTAGAAAATGGAAAATTTAATGTTCAATATTGTTTCTGAAACAATAAACACCTTTAAAATCCAATGACACCATTTAAGCATCAATGCAAGAAGAGAAGTTTTTCGTCTGTTTGGCATCTTTCCTTTAAATGAGGTGGGGATACTGTCGACGACAAGTATTAGAACAACTAACCAAATGCTTGGCCAAGAGATTCTGAGGAGGAGTGAGATGTGGATTTTTGGGAGACAGTGCCCAGGCTGTTTAAGAAGTGGCTGGTTGACATTGGGCTGGTTAAAATCAGGAACGTACAAGAGGTCAGAATTGATGGAGTGCAGTTTTCTCAATGGGCGATAGGGCAGGAATTATTGTCAGTGATGAATAGTGCTGGTAGCAGGGTTGAAGGAGGTGACAGAGATCTGCAGGGACAAGTTGATGGATACAATTCAAAACAAGGATTTGAAAATGAGGGAAATGCCAGTTCTGGAAATAGGCTAGGTTGGTGAGCAGTGTGGTAAGTTGGATGGACGTGGTGCGAGTTGGAATGCAGACATCAGAATTTTGAATGATCTTATTATTGGAGGGTGGAAGATGGGAAGCCAGCCAGAAAAGCATTGGAACAATCAAGCATAGAGATAACAAAGGCATGGATATGGTTTTCAGCAGGAGGTAAGCTGATTCAGGTGTTAGAGGTGGGTGATGTTCTGGAGAAGGAGTGGATAAAGGGTTGGCAGATTATTCTCTGGCACTAACATAATTCATTGTGCAGAAAATTTACCGTACAACAAAAGAAATCTGAACTGTCCTCCAACTTCAAGGATCATTCATACTAACATTGACAAAATCTCAGTTTAAAAGAAACTATCAAATTGTGTTCTTATTCAAGGTCTGTAGTTGTTGAGACCACATCTGTGTTATAAAATGGTAAACATATTTCAAATTGTTAAGGAGAGTACTGTTCCAGGCTTTAGTTTAACCACAGCAGAATTTTAATCGTAGAAATTAAAGCATTGAAAAAGGCCATTCACCCCATTGTATCTCTGCCAACTGGAGATACATAAAGCCTTTTTATTAACTTTTCCTTAACTTTTCATGTTCCTTCTCAACTACTCTATAAATGAATTAAAATGAGAATTAGTGTTTGCCTCAATGGCCCATTGTGGTAAAGATTTCTCAGATCTAAAACCATCTATGGGAGGTGATGTGTGGGGTTTCAAGCATTCCCCAGATTGATGTTCTCTTGTTCCTAGTTCATCATCTATGAAACCTATTTAGTCAGCTTTATGGTTCACTTTCTGTCCTATAGCTATGTTTCCTTTACTGCTATACTTCCTAGTTCTTACCCACAAATATTGCAACGGTACGTGCTGTTCTGTTCTTTGTTAAGGAAAAGGCTTATCAGAATAGAATCCCTATGGTGTTGGGGCAGGCCATTCGGCCCAATAAGTCCACGCTAAACCTCTGAAAAGCATCTCACACAGATCCACCCCCTACCACATCCCTGTATCCCTGCATTTGCCATGGCTTGCACAGCCCTGGACACTATGGGCAATTTAGGATGGCCAATCCACCCAACCTGCACATCTTTGGACTGTCGGAGGAAACCGGAGCATCCAGAGGAAACCCCCACAGACATTGGGAGAATGTGCAGACTCCACACACTTGACCAAGGCTTGAATCTGGGTCCCTGGTGTTGTGAGGCAGCAGTACTAACCACTGAGACTCTCTGCCACCCCATGTGTTTAATATCCTGTGATTACTGTTCCCTTTTTGTAAAAGTTCACTAATTTTGTTCTGATTTCCAAACGGGACGTGAATGCTAGTGGCAGTAGCTGATCTAGCTAAATTTTGTTGGCATGCGACTTGGGAGCTTAACAGTTTGTTTAAATGTTCTGTCTCTAAAAGAAATGCTCTGGTCTCAATATTCTATTATTCCAAGGAGATCAAACATCTGGTATCTACATAACGGATCATGTTTGCAACGTGACAGAGATGTATTAATTTGCTCAGATACACAACTGCTGCTGAGCTGGTCCAGCATATTGACCCACCACCCATGAGCATGGTGAATGAGGCCCAAATATCTAATTGCTCTTTCCATCATATGTTACTTGATTTGTTTGCATACCTCTGTATTTTGATATTATTGGCCTGGAGACATTCTGACAAGTTATTTGGTGATTGAAGTTAATGTAATGCTTGGACAGTTACAACTTCAGGTGTTTCCACTAGACTTCTTTCCATTAACCTCTTCATATTATGGGAACACTTGACTATCCAGTTAGAACCGTCAGCAGAATAATTGTCCATTTAGGTTAGTTTGACTTGGATCTAAGCTACCGATACTTCTTGCTCCCCATTTATAAGAAACTCAGATTAATTATTTGGATCATTTCCTTCCAGAGCTAATGCACCAGTTTCGGTTCCTCATAAATACAAGAGAAAAAAAGTTGTCAGACAATATTGTTTCTGTTCTCAGCCTGGGAGATTGTGAATTATTTTTAGTAGTTTGAGCGATGACTCAGTTCTGCAAAAATTATGAATTTTGCCAAGTAATGATTTCATAAGGCAAAAGACATACTAACAGTTAGTTACTTTTGGTATTTTCTCATGAATTTCACATTTATGTTACTTATACTATGGCCAACATGTTAAGGTGGGGGGGAGGTGGTCTGTAAGCAAGCTCTGAAAAGTTGAGCTGAAATTTGAAGACGTGAATTTCTTTTGTATCAAAACAGACATGATGGACCAAGAAGTGTAACCTATCTCTTTCCCTCCCAGCCGCCATGAACGATGAACATGGTGATTAAGATTTGATGCATCTACTACATCCATAGCTGATTAAATAAGCTTCTGTATCAATTAAAGCAGTTGTAAAACAGTGATACCTTAGCGCAGATTGAGCAGAGTTACTCATTTTTAAAATTTTTTTAAATCTGGCTTTCTTTTTGATAGTTTTAAATCGCACAATTTTACCCAAAAGATCTTATTACTGGAGAAACAACATTCTGGAACCTCCTGATACTTAAGTCATCGATATCAGTTAGTATGTTTAAAACAGCACTAAAACTGATGTTGAACTCTATTTCATTCTCCAGCGATGCTGTCAAGCCTGTTGAAACTCTCCAGCACTTTGTTTTTAATCTGGTAAAGTTGGTGTCTCCATTTCTGGGAATAGGTTACTGACCAAATTGCAATACAAGTCTGCTGCCTCCCACAGCTACCTCTGTTGCAATTACTCCCATCCAGCTTGCGGTAAGGATTCTGTTCAATGCTCCCAGTTACTCCATTTCCACCATGTCTGTCCTGATGATTCTACCACCTACACCAATGCTCCTGATTTGTCTTCAAACCAACTACACAGAAGTTGACAATGACAGTTTGGACCATTTCATTTTCTACATTTCTATTCTCACCCATGCTAAGGCTCCATTAGTGCTCACTTTTCACTACCTCCACTTTGACTGGATCATTCTCCACTGTCTCCAGCCTGATTCTACCATCAAACACCTTTTTTTCCTCCTCTTACGAAAGTCCCTTCATGATACCCTGCTCCAATCCTCAGACACCCCTTCCCATGCAAGTTTCCCAAAGCTGGAAACAAAACATGATGCTGAATTGAAATAAATGTTTTTTTTTCAAAAATCCACCTTTCATCTCTCACCCTAAAGGCCCTTGCAGGTGAAACACCAATTTGCTTATACTATTTTCAATTTAGTATTCTTTACTCTGTGTTCATGATGTGATCTCTGCATTAGGGAGACTAAATACAGATTGGGTGATAGCTTTACATAGCACCTTTGTTCAGTCAGCAAGTGTGATCGCAGGCTTCCAGTCACTAGTTTTAATATCCTTCTCACTCTCCACTCTATCCTTGACTTCAAAATAGGCTCGGGGAACTCGACTTTCAATTAGGAACTTCATAGCATTCCTGATCCAACATTAAGTTCAACAATATCAGTCATAATGTCGACTTCCAGTGTTTAAGGCAGTGGATGTTGGTAATGGTTCTGTTGTTCCCACTTGTTGTTTACACTTCCTCTAGACTCATCTTTTATTCTTTGTTCTGTGATAATCTTGTTTGCATTGCAGCATCATCTCTTTTGTCATTTAATTTCTCCTGTTTTCCATCTACCACATACATTCCATCAAGAGTTTGAGAACGTTACCAGTGAACCAGTGTTGACATCAGAAGGTTCCGATGAAGGGTCACTGGACCCAAAACGTTCACTGTTTTTCTCTCCACAGATGCTGCCAGACGTGCAAAGTTTCTCCAGCACCATCTGTTTTTGTTTCAGATTTCCAGCATCCGCAGTTCTTTGTTTTATTAACATCAGGAGGAAATGGGGGAATTAACATTTTCAATTTATGCTTGCCATTGTTGACAAATGCATTGGTTGCATGCAGATATCGATGTGCTGACTGCTGAGTATGATTCTTGCATTGAGGACATTGTAGAGACTGTGAAGCAGCTTTGTCCCAAAGCTGAATTTTTCAGCATTCTGGCAAAGAGTCTCACAGTGAACAAGATAATCAGTAGAACATACAACCAGTCTTGTCATTTGTATCAACAAATTTGCTTTAGTGAAGAAAATATGTTTTTCTGCAAAGATTTGCTGAAGATTTATGAGGCTTAATCATTTAAACGATCCAACAGTAAAGCAGTTTGGAGGGTTTGATTTGGGGATGTGTAATTGCTCCAACTGGAGATGTGATTAATTAAAGGATCTGAATGTACTGTCAGCTGGTTTTATGTACAAAGTTTATTTATTCTGTTGGCAATCACCAAATATGTACTGAATTACAATTTAGCTCTGCACATTCTGAGGTCTTAATTGAGTTAGTGGGATACTGCTTTCACTGAATTTTGGTGTGCTTTCTTTTTGAGTTTTGCTATTTATTATTTTGAAGGTTTCATCTTGTATCATGATTTTTATAAAACTGATTAGGTTTAGATTCTCCTGTGCTGTGATTTATGTCATTGTTTTTCATTTCTTGGTGCCTTTTGGGGGCAATTTTTAACAGACGGGCGAGTGATTTTAAGGTACACAAGAGCTGGACAGTACTCGAGAAGCTCAGCAGGTCTAGCAGCATCTCTGGAGAGAGAAATAGAGTTAACATATTGAGGCTAATATGACTCTTCTGCAATTGCAAATTTGACTTTGAAATATTAACTCTGTTTCTCTCTCCACAGATGCTGCCAGACCTACTGAATTTCTCCAGCACGCTTTTTATTTCAGATCTCCACTGTCTGCAGTATTTTTCTATTGGCAGTGTTTGTAGCCAATGAAATACAAGTAAACCTTGGAGGAATGGCCAACAGAAAATGTAATATAAATGGCCTCTGACTTGTTTTATGTCAAAAATACTAATGTCAAAGACCTCCCTCCTTGTTTAAAATCTGACTGTGCTGAACATAGTTTAAAAAAACAAATGTGATTCCCAAATGGGAATAAGCTATTTACTTTCAATAAGCATAAGCCAATTTAGTTGCAGTGAATAGAGAAAAAAAAACATTGCATGTTTGATTTGACTGAAGCTGCAATGCCAACTTTACATCAGCAATATTTTACTTGAAGGGACTTTGGATGGTTTCTATTGCCATTCAGAGTTGACAAGATATTGTTGGTGTAACTGCACATGTACAGATGGATCATGGCAAGCTAGGGCTGGAACACTGTACACCCAATTCTGTAATCTCATCTACAAAGGTGTATAACAGGCATTTGCAGTTTCTGCAGCTGAAAATTCTATGGTAGAATGGCCTGTCCACCCAAAAGTCAGCACATTAATTTGGCACAACTCATCCGACTTTTAGGTTTTTATTGGATTGGATTGATCTGTTTGCACTCATTTAGTTTGGGACAGTGTCTCCGGGAACACAATTTTTCACTCTTGATTTGCCCAAGCGGAGATAAATGTAATTCAGATTAAACTACCATTCTTGCAACAGCAAGAATTGCAGTACATTCTCTGGTAGAGTCAGATCTCAGTGCTCCTTCAGAGAGCACAAGCTTCAAATTTCAGGTGAAATTATTAAGAGAATCACCTTTTGGAGACTTGTGAAAACTGTGCCAAGTAGACACTTACAGCCCGCTGAAAAATGAGGCAGAATATAAATGCTATCAGGAGACGGCATGCTGAAACCAGCCAAATTATCTCTAAAGCGTGGCAATACAGAGAAATGATAATGTCAAAGGCAAGGGTGAGAATTCTAGACCTATAAACACTAACCATCAGCCTCTCCATCAGTTATTAATACTACAGCCATGCATTATTCATCTAATGGTGCAAGTGAGGAAAACCTACTTGGAGCATGTGAAGTAGTTACACCCCAGAAATAGATCATTCGCCCCATCTTCTGGCTGCTGGTTCTCTGGAGGTTAATCCCATAAGACCAAAAGAAATAGGAACGAGAGCAGGCCATTTGGCCACTCGAGCCTGCTTTGCCGTTCAATAGGATCATGGCTGATCTGACATTTCTCATGTCTACTTTCCTGCCCTTGATTCCTCGACTGATCAACGTTCTCTGTATCTCAGCTTTAATATACACAAGGACTACTTCATCTATTTTTATGCCGTCTGCTAATTTTGGCTACAGTCTGTTCTTCCGTTTCCATTCCCTTGCCCTTTTCCCTGTTATCATGCATTCTTCTTTCTCCTTTACATCTTTACCCACTTCTTATTTTAAAAGCCATAATTGCCTGAGAATGGAGGCTGATTGCAGTGCTAAAAAGGTTTTACTCGTGTGGATACAGTATTCAATAGTTAAGTCTTGTGTGAGGGAAACAGATCATGAATCGCCCATCAGCTGTTCACAAATCATCCCTAAATGATTCATCCATATCCAGAGACATGCCAAAAGAAAGCATGTTCAGACAACAGGATGACAACAAAGAGGGCGGCACTATAGAATCCCATTAACACAAGGAATGCAGACAAACTAACTTTAAAAAAGAATCCTTGTTTGCAAAGTCTATCACAGAGCTACTTAATAAAATTGATTAAATCTTCCATTGGTGCGTGTTTGAAACAGGATGAGACATTAGCCATTGGAATCAAAAATTATTTCCCACAGTACGAGTCAAAATCCAGAACATCATTCACAAGTGTACTAAATTTCCACAGGAGGTTCGAGGATGCAGCTCACCACCAATTTCTTAAGAACAATCAGGGATGGGCAATAAGTGCTGGCTTAACCAGTGACGCCCACATTCCCAATAATGAATAAACCTTTAGAAAAAGAACAGTCAGGAATTTGCTGAAAGTTAGCTGAGCATTTGTTGGAGTCAAAACTGCACACAATCAATAAACGTATCAAGCAGATGCATTGATGGAGACGGGGCTAAAACAGGCAAGGCTATGCAAGGATTCAAATGAGTGTTTTATTCAAATGAGAGTTTTGCAATTAAGGCATTGAGCTAAATTGACTTGTGGTTAAGTAATGACCACAGATGATAGGACTTGGTGTCAATTAGGGCTCAGGCAGCAGAGTTTTGGATAACTTGATGTTAGCAGAATGGGAGTCTGGCTAGTAATGCATTGATTATACTCAGGTTGAGGCAATGATGTATCTAGGTTCCAGCAGACAAACTAAGGTGCAAAGTCAGGCGATGGAAGCAGGCAGTCTTAGTTTTCACTGAAATGCAATCAGAAGCTCAGTTCTGCGTGAAATGAGAATCACTTTCTATTCCTCATTCTCTTCTAGACTGCAAGAGCGGAACTCTTCACCATCATGCCTCCCTTTTACAGTTCACAGGCCTTTACATACATCTCATTTAAAAAAAACAAGCTTGGCACCACTTAAGTATCACCTTGTCTTCCCACGCATTAACAGGGACTAACATTTCAACTGTTCTGCAGTTTGGGCCCCATCCTTGGGCATCTCTAATAACTAACCTTCCCTCGCTATTAAACTATAAGCAGGGGAGGAAAGTTAGCACAGTGTGCTCATGTAGTACCCTCTCAACTTAGAGCGGCACTTGAATCCATCTTGGAAAGATAGAATTCACATCTCTTTTTCAGAGTCATTAAATGGTTGTGTGAAAATTGGTGCTTTAATCACAGTGGCAGAAGTATATGGTACTAGAGGATAAAACTGCCAATCCATTGCTACGACATTATGCAGCATCATCCAAGCTATAAAAACTAGTTTTAGAAATGCAAGAGGGGAAAGAATCACAAGTGCAACAGGTCAGGTGAGTTGCCAATATTTGACCTTACTACCCAAAACATGAAGTATTTACTTAACTGCACTTTTGTTTTCACTTTACTAAGCACATAATAAAGTTATTTTGAAAACTTGCAGAGATACTGCTGAGTTACAACTTTGCTGAAGTGGAAGTGAGAACTAAATGTTCAAAAGGCCTTCCTCTGCCCATCAACTCAATCGCTACAAATTAAACAGACAAAAATATAACAATTGCTAGAGTAACAGATGACTTTCCAAACAGTCTTTATAGACTAATAAGATTATCCTGTGTTGATAAGGTTCATAACGAATGGACAATATTAGAAAGGGCTGGAAGACACTTGGTTAGGATGTGGCCCTAACACTATCATCTTCAACTTGAGTGTGACTGTTACAATACAAGGTGGAGCAGTATGCTGCTGTAGAACAAACCAGACCCATTACAGCAGTGTAAGGTATTCAAACCTGTGTTCCATAAAATGCTGGAGTTTTAGGACCAGGTTCACACTGGTTATTTTTAAGTCAGTTAGTCATGATTTATGGGATAAAGCTAACATAGAAGACCCTTGTCTAACAGTGACATCAAGTATTTTAGATGGGAATCTTAAAACAACAAGTTCTTTCCATGCAATATTAGTTTGGATGAAGTGTGGCTATTGTCTTCTCTGGATTGGGATGAGGCACCAATTTTGTGAACAATATTCCAAAACCACAGGTCCAAGGTTATTTGTCAAGTTTCACTTTACTAAGCACATAATAAAGTTATTTTGAAAACTTGCAGAGATACTGCTGAGTTACAACTTTGCTGAGATGGAAGTGAGAACTAAATGTTCAAAAGGCCTTCCTCTGCCCATCAACTCAATCGCTACAAATTAAACAGACAAAAAATATAACAATTGCTAGAGTAACAGATTACTTTCCAAACAGTCTTTATAGACTAATAAGATTATCCTGTGTTGTTAAGGTTGAAATGTTCAGCCTTTTAGATCAGATTTTGAGTGGAGGAAATTTAAAGCACGCTCAACTTTTAAGTCCTCAAAAGAATGACATGACAGATGCTCAATGTCTGCAGGAGATTAGATATGTAAACTACTCAGTGCAGCTGTAGATATCATCAAATCAAGAAGACAATGTTAGTTTGCCCAAAAGCACTTCACTGATGTCGATGTAGCTTTGGAGGAATACACCAGCTTTGCTCGATACTTTGATGTAATGGGAAAAGGTTTCTAATATTCAGCCTGGCTACACATTTAAATGCCAAACTTTAATGGGCTGCTAAATGCAACCTGCTTGATGACTACGGACCCTGGCACGGTCACACTTTAGTTCAGCCCTCATCTTATAGAGCTTCACTGAAGCACAATCCACCATTTGAGGGGAAATTCAAAGCCAGGGACCTCCGTTATTGTGCAAGTGATTAGTTACCGTTCTCTCCAGCTGGACGGTGGGTGGATATCCACTGTATGAACATTTACTGCTGTTTCCCCAGGCAGGTCAGTGTGATTTTAGCGCTTTCTTGGAGAAATTCCACTCCTTCACCAACCTAGAGTCTGTGAACAGGAAGTTTGCTGTTGCTAAAGACTACTTCTGTTATACTGAGCACAAAAACTTCATAACGAATGGACAATACGGGAAAGGGATGGAAGACACTTCGTTAGGGATGTGGCCCTAATACTCATCTCCAACTTGAGTGCGACTGTTACAGTACAAGGTGGAGCAGTATGCTGCAGTAGAACAAACCAGACCCATTACAGCAGTGTAAGGTATTCAAACCTGTGCTTCATGAAATACTGAAGTTTTAGGACCAGGTTCACACTGGTTATTTTTAACTCAGTTAGTCATGATTTATGGGATAAAGCCAACATAGAAGACTCTTGTCTAACAGTAACATCAAGTATTTTAGATGGGAATCTTAAAACAACAGGTTCTTTCCATGCAATATTAGTTTGGATGGAATGTGGCTATTGTCTTCTCTGGATTGGGGATGAGGCACCAAGTTTGTGAACAATATTCCAAAACCACAGGTCCAAAGTTATTTGTCAAGTTTTCTTGTTTTTCTCTCATCTACAGTGCTGTGTCACTCCTGTAAACTGACTTCCTAGATTTGCTCTAGGGCTTGTCCACTGTACCAATTATATATAAAGGCCAGTGCATTCATTTATCTCTGTAGTACAGCATTATTGAACATCCATATCCTGGCCTTAAGGTAAACGGGCAATGTCCAGTTGCACCTTAGCAGTAGTAAACTGATGAGTTTTGCAGCATTGACTACTTGAAAGTTTCTGTAGCAGTCTTGCAATTTTTCTGTGCTCACTTGCTCAGAGA
This sequence comes from Rhincodon typus, assembly GCF_021869965.1. NCBI lineage: Eukaryota > Metazoa > Chordata > Chondrichthyes > Orectolobiformes > Rhincodontidae > Rhincodon > Rhincodon typus. Next base: position 6,811,956 of record NC_063340.1, on the reverse strand, counting down.
ACCTGCCAGCTCATAAATCGAAATAATGAGCCAACACATGAAAGTGGCTTCCCAATCTGAAAAGCACAAAAGTATTTGGAATTATTGATTCAAATGTTTCAGATAACCACTATTAAAAAAAGGAGGGGCGAGTGATAATATCGAAAAACTTTTAAAACTGCACAACCACATCCAGAAGTTTGGTTTTGTTTAACTATGGGATGTGGGGGCATCAAGAGGGCTGTAGGGAAGATAATTTTAAAAAGGTAAACTACAGAATGTGGCTAGGCCAGTTGACAGTAAACCACATTGCTCTAGGTCTGAAAGTCTTACGTAGGTCAGACCAGTAAGTTTTCTTCCCTAAAAGGACATTAGGTGAACCAGATGGGTTTTTATTTTTCCTGACAATTGGCAATGGTTTCATGGTCTTCATTAGACTCTGAATTCAACAAGAGAAAAAAGGGAATTGGAAATCCTCCATCTGCTACTGGCTTCAAACCGGAGTACCTAGCTTCATAGCACAGATAATATCACTGGGCCATTGTCTAGTAGGAACAAGCATGTTTTCACATTAAGTTACAGAACATATCCACTGCAGTCAGGAAATTTATAAATAGAGAATCGAAACCTAACAATACTCCAAAACAGGATGAACATATTGAGTAGGGAATACTGAGTGTGTCAAAGTAATGGACTATTTCTTGATGGCATTAAAACAAATCCTAAAAATTGAAAATATGTACCAGGCTCAAAATTAAAATTTTTTTATCTTGAGGGTCCCAAATTTGTGAGTTGCTGAGTAATCCACATGGCACAGTCTAAATTCTACCAGCATCAAGCCAGATTAGAAATGCTTTGAGTACCACCAGGATTCTGGAGATGATAACTATTTTCTATTTTAGTGCACAAACATGAAATTAATTGTTTAAAATAGACAGCAACTACAGATCAACCATTCAACAAAATGCTAGTGAAGGTCCTCCACATTCAATGACAAGGAGATGGTGCTCAGAACATGATCGCTAAGAACAAAAAGTTTCTAAAGTAAAGCAGTTCCGCTAAGTGTAGCATAATGGCTTACCTCCACTCAGACTGCACTGCTATGTCATTTGTCTGTTGTACTGAAAGTGCTTATGGTTGCACAAAATACTTTCACAAGTGGTATGCAACCATTTTATTCTGCAGCGCACAGCACCATTCTAAAAACCTCAAGTTTCACAAGTTTCTGACACTGGCTGGTTTTTGGGAATTCTTTGCTCGAGGCTCTGTTCAAAGGTAAATGTTAATTCCAATTGTTAATCATGTCCCATTCACTATTGTTTAAAAATAAATCAGCATTGTTGGCCATCCAGACTTAGGAGAGCATTTGCCATTAGCTCAATGTTCAGAGTACTAGAATGCAGTTCAAAAGAAAAGCTTTAGCCCCAAAGTCCACTGGATTTCCTCTTCCCAACTTCTCTTTACCCACCCAATTCCAATAGATTTGGCAAACCAAAGAGCAAAGAGAATGACAGCTTGAGTAAAATCTTCTATAAAATTGGAAATTTTCTGTTCAAAACTTTTTATTGGGATTTTCCAGAAAATGGGCACAAGACACAACATACAGACAAGTTACAGAGAATTTAAACAGTTGGCAGGTAGAGATGATTATTACATAAATTGGGAGAAGCTGGACAGTAAGAGCTTCTAAGTAACATACAAGTTGCTTGATAAAACATTTAATGCAACTATGAACCAAATTAATGGAAATCATCTCATGAACCAGCTATTACACTACACAGCAAAGACTTGCAGGCAGCTTAAAGAGAACAAAAATTAAGTAGCCTGAGGAATGCAACTTGCCCACTTTGAAATGATGCCATCTTGTCCATTCAATTGGTCAGAAAATAACAACCAGCCATCTACATCCAATGCAAGAATGCGTGAGAAGAGATTTGCAGAAAGTTTAAAGTAACACACTCACAAAATTGGCCAATCTACGTGACAAAAAGCTTATTGCTAATATCGCAGCATTTTTCTAGCCAAATGATACATTACAGTTCTAAAACATTGAGTTAGTTCCAGCACACTATACAGGTCAGCGTTTGCTATCTTAAAGTACAGAAGTACCCGCATTATCAATGACATTCTTGTAATCTAGTCAGAAGAAAGTTTCAGAACCAGATAAAACATGTGGCACGTTAGAACCAACTGTGTAACACGAGAATGTTTTCAGAATGATGGAGGTGCATGCACATCTGGAGAAGAAAGCACACAGGAGTAGTTGCTTGTTGTATCAAAATATTTAATAAATATTAATTTCCAAAATTTATTGCCAGGAGCAACAAAGATGCATCCTCATGTTCACATAACACTAATGTCACAATACAGAAGAAAACATCAAGATAAGGTTTTACCAATGAGATTACCATGTTTACGAGCCTTTTCAGTTCAGTATAGATATAAACACTTGGATTCCCTCAAGCTAAGACAGGCAGTGAGACTTGGCATTTCGACATAGTGATCTCACTGGAAAACTCTACCATTCAAGTATTCAACAGCTAGCTTATTATTAGAATACTTCCTAAATGCAGGTATGTTATTACAAAAAAAAAAAAAAAAAATCTACAAGTGGTTCAATATTATATCCAGGGTGAAAAGATCAGGATTTATAAGACAACATTGTGCTGTGCTTTTTAATTCAAATGCACTACCTAGAGATATTCAATGCAGTTTTTCAATTTTTTTTGTACATGCAACCACTCATTTCAGTTACACAAAAGTAAATACGTTAATTTGTTGTTCCCTTACACGTGTATTTTGTCGCAGTCTGCTTGCCTGTCACTCAAATGTTTTAAACTCAAAGCAGCAAATATCAAAGCATTCTAGTCTAATGCTCTCTGCTCGTCTCAAATTGATGTATATAAAAAATATCCTGGCCAAAAAAAAAGAGCTTGAAGTGATATAGAAATTGACCCAAAATGTCCGACATTGTACAACAGTTCAGAGGCACGTGGCCATTGCTAGTGCGAAATAATCTAGACTGTATCTAGAGCACACCTCAAAATTTGGCATGAAGGCAACATTACTGAAACACAAAGAAACAATTCATCAAAAATAAAGGAGCCATAAGCTTACAAAGCTATCAAAAACCTTCAAATCTAAACATACATATAAATAAAAGGAATGGTATTTAAGGCTCTTGATTATTTAAGTTATTAAATCAAATATACACAGTGATTAATTAAAAAAAGTATTTACATTTATACAAAAATCAAACACTTGGCCTCTTATTAAATTCTTCATCTGAACAGCAACTGCTGACATTGTGCCCCCCAAAAGAAAAATCATCTTGGATGCTGATGATTGCTGTGGTTTCCAGCTGCATAGGCACTTTCAAAACCAGACTAACAAAGTCAAACCTACTATACATAACTTAACAATACTGAGATCAGAGCCAGTAAAAAATAAATAACAATTCACCATCTTAAATTAAACTGGAGCAGGCAAACACCTACAACTGGGTTTCAGTTTGCAAAGGGCAAGGAATCCTAATTAGACTGCGATTTCATTACAGAATGGTCCAGCAATGTATGAACAGCAACTGAATTTACATTTGGGCACTTTGACTAGTTTTGCACAGAGGTGAGGTGCAGCCTTGTGTACTCTCAGCCAACCACAGCAACTATCAATGCCTTTGTAAGTCAGTTTGTCTCAACTTGAAAACATACAGGGATTCTTTGTCAATAATACCCTTTACACTCATATTACAGAACAACTCAAGGACTATGACTTTGAGCCTTCACTGACAGCAAAAGGCTGTGCATCATTTTAATATTAAATAGCCAGCACTGCTGACCGCTATACAATGTATTCCATGTGACTCAAGCTCTGTGCACTTTCTAAGTCTCTGTTATCTTGTTTATTTGTCCAATTCGGATTCTTTGTGGGAGTGCCTTGTGTCAGCTTTTCATCTCTGTCTACCAGTGTGTACGCTGGCTGTTTGGAAAACCTGGTCTTTTGCTGGTGCTTGTCTACATCTACTTCTTCCAGCTCTGAATTATGCGTCCTTATTTTGGCAATTTTCGAATTTTTATTTTCGTAGTCTTTGCTGGCAGAGCCATTCATCCCGTGCTTCTCGATGGGGTTTTTTATCTGATGCAACTGCTCTCGGACGTTGTTGGTGGTGTCGTCGGAGGCTGTGGGCGTGGGGCTGCTGCGTTTCCTTCGGCGACGAATCCACCAGAAAAACAGCAACACGAAGCAACAAATCCAAACCGCTGTGATCACGGAGCTCAGCAAAGGCACCAGGAAATCTGCAACACCAAACAAACCCTTAAGACTGTGAACTGGGCGCAATGGGGAGTGACAACACGCACTGTTAAAAATAGTTCCCGACACCATCGCTGGGGCAACAGCTAAGCTGACTAGGAAGGGATGGAAATCAGTCACCATTTTATATAGGAAGGGTGTGATGCACTAGAGAGGGGGGATTTAGCAGGATGCCCTGGCTGGTTTGTGGGGGCTGGGAAATGAGGAAAGATTGGACAGTTTTCCCTCGGAGCAACGATTAATAGGGGCCCACAATACAGGGTTATGAGGGGCACAGATAGGATGGACAGGAAGGCACTTCTTCCATTTGTTGAGCAGGCATGGATTTGAAAAGGTAGAACGCCAAGTTGAGGAGAAATATTTTCAATCGACAGGATGGTGGGAAACGGTGCCTGAAGGAGCCACAGGGCTGCTCTCTCAGAGGGAGAGGTCTGGTGGTGGTTTAACCGGAGGGTCACCACACCATAGGGCGAGATCGAGAAGGACAGCCCTTTGTGGTAGCCTCAGCTGGTATGGGAATTGACCCCACACGCTGTTGGCTTCACTGCATTACAAACCAGCTGTCCAGCCATCTGAGAGCCATCTCCGCCCCCTCCCCACCCCAACCCAGTAAGAGGGGCCGAGCCAGAAACTCCTTACATTTTAAGCATTTGGATAGTCACTTTCGAATTGTCATCTCTCCCAAATTCCCAACTGCTCTGAAGCTTACCTGGTTTGAGGGGTTCGTGCATGGTTTGGACTCGAACCTCCATGATAGCTGCAAGAATTGTGTTGTTTCCATCACGTTTACTGACAACATCCGTGATTTTCTCCGTTATATCTTTGATTGGATTACTTTCCTGGAGTGAATTTTCCACTGACTGCAGAGGGGGAAGAAGGGAGTTTAGAAATAACCTTTTTTCTAAACTGCTGCAAAGAGAGACAGGTTGCCAAGTTTTTTTTGAAAAAAAGCATTTACATGCATCAGGACTAATTCAAGAAAACCAAATTCCAAATGATCACAACAATTTGTATGACAGGAGGGGAAAAACAGGCACTGACTGATCAGACGCAAGATCTGGCTGAGACATTGCCATGGAGAAAGCAACAGATAACATGACGTTCTGAACTGTCAGGCACTTCAAAAAAAAAGTACAAGATTTGAAGATATTCCTTGGGTGTGTGCAGAAACTAAAGCCTGCACATGAACCACTTTGCAAACTTGACCGTTTCTTATACTGTTTGTTAGTGTAGCCACCTGCATACTCCGAGCTGTTCAGCAAGGGGTGCACTATCGCCAAATCACATCTAAGAACCAAACTTTGGGCTTTGCAAGCACAGGATTAAAAACAAAACCATCAATTGAACCTTACTGACACCAGGTCAGTTTGAAACTTCAATGCAGGCAGATACTCACTATTGCCACATTAATCTCATTAGCTGCAGAGTGGGTCTGCTCACAAATGAGATAAAGTGAATATTCCACTGACAGGTTGCGCAAGACCTGTAGACGCCTCAGTTCCATGCAAATTTGTTCAATGGTAACACCCTAAACAAAACAAAATGTCAGACCATGAGATAATTCCAGGTAGATTTTTGGTGTAGCTAATAATGGACATAGGGCAATGCAGAACAGTAACAAATATATACTGCAGTTAAATTTTGCCTGGTTTTATAAGGATTTCAAAAACAAACAACAGGCAATATAAGCTGGCCAGCCAGCAACACCCACATATGCATAAAATCCCTACATAATTGCTCTAATTATGAATTAATTAGGCTTTAATACTAGACTGTTCCAGAACAAGCTTACTGATGTCAATGTTATTGATCTTTGTCATGCAGTACATGAACTTGATGATATAAAATGATTAAGTAGACATGACTGGAAGTATGGGATGTTCTGAAGAAAATTTAAGCCCCATTGTTTTCAAAATTGTAACTCTACAAAGTCTTCCACTCTGAGCATAATACTGTCTGGCCAAAGGTTGTGGGTATTTGGGTTTGGAATGGAATTGTTGGGGTAAATGATGGGGGGGGGGGCAGGGGGGAGACTGGAATAATGGGGTGGGATGTTAAAAATCAGAGCCAGGACATTCAGGAGAGAAGTTTGGAAACTTATTCACTGGAGTGGCACAGATTGAAAACCTATCGCACAAGAAACCATTGGTGTCGAGTTGGATCAGTTTCCTTCTTTAGGAGCAAAGGGATATGGAGCAAGGTTACGGATGATCTGTCATTGAGGAGAACAGCAGAATAGGCTTGAGGGGCTGAATGGCCTCCCCATTCCTGTGTTACAACAAAATCATTTACATGCAAGATCAACTTAAGAGATCTCTCTCTCTCTCTGAAGCATGGGAACGGAGCTGTTTTGCTCTTGGGAAGAGCAATTCAGAAACCTGCAGTAATAATCCAGTGACACCAATTACAAATTTCTAGCTTAGCAGCCAGGGAATTTACAAAAAAAAACAAAAACCACAAATGTGGAATTTTAAAGTGTGTTATAAACGATCCTGGTGACAAAACTATTGGAATGTCCTTAGAAATTCATCCGGTTCCTCTAGGACAGGAATCGACCTTCTTTACCCAGCCTGGCCCTCGTGTGACTCCACACCCATTGCGATGCCTAGTGGCATCATCGCTGGGCTGTTAATCCAGAGACTCAACGTTCTGGGGACCCAGGTTCAAATCCTGCCACGGCAGATGGTGGAATTTGAATCCAATAAAAAAATATCTGGCATTAAGAATCTAGGCGATGACCATGAATCCACTGCCGATTGTCGGAAAAACCCATCTGGTTCACTAATGTCCTTTAGGGAAGGAAACCGACATCCTTAGCTGGTCTGGCCCACCACGTGACTCCAGACCCACGGCAATGTGGTTGACTGAATTGCCCTCTGGGAAATTAGGGATGGGCAATAAATTGCCTGGCCAGTGACGCCCTCATCCCGCGAATGAAAAATAATGCGACGGATTCAGATCTTCCCTCAAACGGCCTGGCAAACACACTCCACCATAATCAAGGGCAGTAGTTCAACATTGGGGCAGTTAAGGCCGAGCAATTTTGCACTAATTCATTTTAAAGCACTGACATACCGATTGGAGCATTTCCTTGTTGATGGAGAGTGTAATCTTGGCGCAGGTACTGTCCAGGTAATCAGTGCTGGGCTGGCACTTGGTCTTCATGGGCAGCCGAGTAGACGAGCATTCGCCCGAGCCTGCACACGGAGGAACAAAGCAGTGGTCTTCCTGGATCGGGAGACAGGTCTGCCATGCTGGACAGGTGCCATGACCTTTCCCGTGAATCCTGCAAAGTTTAGGCCCACACCACATCTGCAACACAGAAGGTGACCCACATCGTTACGCAACAGGCTATGAGCCTGTTCCTGTAGTATTGCTGCAGTACGATTCCTAAACATCCCTTTAAAAAAAACCCTCAATGCTTACAATTCCATGTTCAGAAATCTTCATTCATCATAAAAAAACAGAATGGCTCACCGCTTCCCAAAATCAAAGGTTTACAGGCCGCTCAGCCCATCTTATCCATGCTCTCTCTGAAGGACCAATTTGTCTATTGTCAATTCCCTTGCTTTATCCCCACAGCCCTGTGATTTTCTTTCCCCCCCCACCTTGCTCAGATAGTCAAACAATTAGGTTTAAAAACCATAATTGAACATATCTTCACAGCTCTCGGGCAGGGCATTCCAGATCCTAAATCATTTGCTGCATGAAACTTTTCTGAGGTCATCATTGGTTTTGTCAAATGCCTTAAATCAGATTCTTTATCCTTTGACAATGGGAAGCGTTTCACCCTGTCCAGATCCCTCCCGATTTTAAATACTTGTTGAATCTCCTCTCAATCTTCTCCAAACGAAACAGTCCAACTTCTCATTCACCCAAGTAACTGATTTCCCTCATCCCTGGAACAGTTGTTGTAAATCTTTTCTGCATCTTTATTAATACCCTCACATCCTTCCTACAGTGCGATGCCCACAGCTGGACACAATACTCCAGTTGAGGCCAAATTAACATAGAAAACAGGAGGAGGCCATTCAGCCCTTTGAGCGCACTCATTCAATACGATCACGGCTGATCATCCAACTACTCCCACTTTCATCCCATACCCTTTGATCTCTTTATAAAAGATTATATCTAACTCCATCTTAAACATTCAATATTTTGGCCTCAACCACTTTCTGTGGCAGAGAATTCCACAGGCTCACCACTCTCTGGGTGAAGACATTTCTCATTTCTGTCCTAAATGATCCTTCCTGCATCCTTAGACCGTGATCCCTGGTTCTGGGCTCCCCGGTCATCAGAAATATCCTTTCTGCATTCTACCCTGTCTTGGCCTGTTAGAATTTTATATGTTTCAATGAGACTTCCCCCTCCTCCTGCTAAACTCCAAACTAGTCTTCTACACTGCTTTATAACTTCAGTTCTTTCATTCTCTATGCCCCCGTTAATAAAGGGTAGCTTGCTGTATGTTTTATTAACAGCACTCTTAACGTGCCCAACTACCTTCAATGATGTAGGCCAAAATATGCCCCATTCCTTCAACTCCTGCACCCCCTTTCAAATTATGCATTTCCATCATTTCTCTACACCCTCCCTACTATAAGTCCCTTCACACCTCTGTCTAAAGCTTCATCTACCACTTATCTACCCATTACACTAATCTGGATGCCCTCCGACATTCCACATTACCTCTTCCCGGTTCACGATTTCCCAGCTGAGTTTACTATTGCAGCGTGCAAATTTCAAGAAATCACCCAACTACAATTCCCCCAGAGACAAATACTTATCTGAAATAAGCTGATTGAGGTTAGAAGGGGAGATGGTGTCTGAGCAAAACCAGACACTGACAAATGATAGATTACTCAACCATGCTTTCATAGCCCAACTCCACCCCCAACCCCCAAAACCGATAGAGGCGCAATTAAGAGACCCTTCATTAAGAGTGAAGGCAGGCCGAAAAGCAAATATGCAATTTAATAGATATTTGAAATACCAGTTCCTGATAAAGGGCAAATACTTTCAGTCAAACTTGTTACAACTTGGTATGGTATAGCTAAATGTTCACACAACTTATACACTAAAGCTGAACTCTCAGGTTAATCTAAATCCTTTTCCACTAGCTTGGTTTTAAATAAGATTCATACATGCTGAAACCATCACTTTAGTTTTAGTTTGATCTTCCAACATCAACTTATTTGACTTAACCAACTTGACATTTCTGGATGCGTTAATTTGATTATGATGCTATGGGCTGGCTTCTCACTTTTGGCTGATGTCAAACCTGTATCCCAACAGTTGAACCGCAACCATGTTTAACAACGCAAACAGCGCACAAAAGACACATCAAATCTAAAATCACTTAGTCTCAAATCTTGGCTCTCTCCCACCACCTCATTTTCCAGCACCCTTCTCCATCATATACATGGCTGAGATTTTAAAGTTTGCTATTCTTGCAACACATCCTGATGAGTACAAAGTGGAAAGCTTTGGCAACATTTGATTTTGTTCTGAGAAAATAACTTCAGTTTCATGGGGCTAACAGCATTGGGTGCATTGACTGTACCTTTGTGCATGTAACTCTGCCGTTGTGACAATCACATCCATTGCAGTCTTCTTCCCACTTAGCTCCGTGCGACACAATGCTATCTTTCAGAATGCAAGCTCTCCCGGTAACTGGGTAAGGTGAACATTAAAATTACACAACACGATCCATAGCCAAACAAACAAAACTTGAGGGAAAAAAGGACACGCTCAGTAAATTTTCAAAGTAGAATTTGGATCTCCCATTCCGCCATCCTCCATACCACAGCAGCCAATTTAAGAGCGTTGTTACAATTCTGATGCGCACAAAAAAAAACACATTCAAACCCTTTTTTACTGAAAGCAACAGGTCTCACCAACTAGATACTATTGCATTATAAAGAATGTTAGGCTCTGGGCTAGCAGTAGGCCATTCACAGCCTTGCCAGCCCATTCTACCCAGCATGGAGATCATGGGATGAAGAAAGAGTGAGAAAAAGTGGATTTGAGGCAGAAGGTCATGATTGTATAGAAAAACGAAACAGGTTTTAGTCTGTATGAACAGCTATTGCTCCTGTTGTCTCATTTGTACCTTAACTCCACCCAGTTTTAACCCTCAATATCCTGACCCGGGAAAAACCTCTGCTCTGACATCTTCACTGGAATCCTCAGCTTTTCAATAGCCACAGGTTCCCAAGGCTAATCTTCTCTGGACATTACAGGGCAATTTAGCCTGGCCAATCCACCTAAACTGCACATCTTTGGACTGTGGGAGGAACCGCACACAGACACAGACAGAATGTCTGTGTGGAGTTTGGGGAGTCACCGGAATCGACCCCAGGTCTCTGGTGCTGTGAGGTCAGTGCTAAACACCGAGCTGCCCTCATTCCTCACTGACCTCATTCCAGGTTAGTTTCTCTCTCTCTACCCCTTCAAATCCTTTGAGCACTTAAATTATATCACCCCTCAATCTTCTACATTCAAGGGACAGATCCAGTAGATTGAAATCCAACACATGGAGATGGATATTACCTTCTTGACATCTTATGCCACTTCGACCCGGAGGGCAGATACAGCGATAGCCATTGATTTCATCCACACATGTAGCCCCATATGCACAGGGTGAAGACTGGCACTCATTGATGTCTGAAAATGTAATTAGTTCACGTTGAGACTTAAAGGCACATTAAAAGCAGTTATAATGCTGCAGTCTCTCACTAAGCTGAATTTATGTCAGAATCGCTCATTTTAAGAGAGAGATCAAAGTGACATCAGCGAGAGACAACTTTTGAAATTCACCCACAAAGAAACAACTCTTGTCCTTGCATCAAAAGACGAATTTAATTTTTTTTTTCCCCAGTGCAAACTGCTTGTTGCCAGGAACACTATAGATTTTTCAAAACATGGAACGGACTGAAATTAGTCAGTTTCAGAAAGAATCATTTGCTCTAGAATTTTTTTCTCCCAGTGCTGCGCAGGCATCACGGGCCAAATGACCTCATTCTGCACCATAACAATTCGGAGATTGCTGAAGGTAAAGTAACAGGGAAACACAGTTATCAACAGAAGCAGTGCAATTGTTGGGTGGCTTTCAGTGATGAGCAAGTGAAGGCAGTTAGACAGTGGCATCACGATTGAGCCTGTACCCACAAGCAAACAAACGGAGCAGAGATAGTATCAGATCCAACTAACAGAGCCCAGAAATTCCACCTGGTTCTCCAGATCTGCACAATCAAGTCATTGTACAAAACGCACGTATAGCTTGGAACTTGAGATTCTCTTAACACCAATACAGACAGGTTAAACAAGTGCGTGAAAACTTGGTAGATTAAAAGGAGGAAACGATAGATGAAGAGTGAGAAAACACACATGGGCAGAACAAATAGATGTGCTGACAATTATTTAAATGGAGAAGGAGTGCAGAAAGCTACAGCAGAGGGATTTGGGAGCCCTCACGCATGAATCACAGAGCTAAAATCCAAGTTCAAGGCCTTTATTGCAAAGGAAACAGTGTAAAAGTCAGGAGGTTATACTAAAATTATACAAGGCACTTGCTAGCTGGAATACTGTGAACTGTTTTAGTCCCCTTATTTAAGGGAAGATACACTGGTATTGGTTGCAATCCAGAGAAAAAGTTTATTAGGTTGATTCCAGATATGGAGGAACTTTGTGTGTAGATGTTGAGTAGGTGGTGCCTGTACTCATTGGAGATTAGATGAGACCTTATTGAAACACGCAAGATTCTTAGAGGACTTGAGGTGGTAGATGTGGAAATGCTATTTCCACTTGAGTGTGTGTCTAGGACCAGAGGGCATAATCTCAGATTAAGAGGCCACACGTTTAAGACATCCAAGGAGGAATTTCTTCTCAGAGGGTTGACAGTCTGTAGAATTTCTTACCGCAGAGGGGTTTTAATAAGTATATTCACAGCAGGGAGACAGATGGATTTTTAATCTGTAAGGAAATCAAGGGTTAGTGGGGATAAAGACAGGAAAGTGAAGTTAGGACAAAATCAGTCTGATTACATTGACTGAAGGAGTAGACTTGACAGGCTGAACAGCCTAGCTCCTACTCCTGTGTCTTATGGCAGAAGTTCCTTTGAGGAATGAAAACGTTTTGATTAAGTTGTTCATTTTGATGTCACTTCTCAGCAGCCCTGCCATGGCACATGACATTAATCAAACTAGAATGCAGCATGAAAAGCAGACTCAAAATATCCCTTACAAACTGTCAGTAACTGACAAAACAAGGGCAGAAAGAGCTGTAATTAGAATTGTTAGAATGACAGAGGATCATGCAAGTAATTTAGGGCTGGTTTTGTTTAAGTAAATGTTGGTTACAGTAAATACTTGCTGGAAGTGGCACAATAAACAGTTAACAGATAACATCCTGATCCACATTCAATTATGTCACCTGTTTGCTCATTCTGCTTTAACCCAAGTCTCCATTTAACAAACTTGCTTTTAGATCACTGGTAAATTTGAGCTTGCAGACCAAATCACTTCCAAGCATGCCCTACTTTTATCTACTCTTCCCTCTCACTAAACCAATTTCTCATCCATGCGGCTAGAATCTTGCACCACAAATCTCAACCTTCCAGCCTGGATATTTGGCAAATTTATCCGCTGCACTCAGAATGCAAACGCTCCGCATTCACAGCATCTCACTTTAACAGTTCAAGAGACTTAACTTACTGTTCACTTTTTTAATTTTGAAAAGGGATTTAAACACTGGAATATTCTGAATTATACATTTCTAAATGTTAACCAATTTTAATCTTTCTCAAATTAAGCGTGCTCCTAAAGGCAACAGTAGAAAACTTGGTTTATCTTCCCTTTGAATGAAAAGGGTTTTACATGGACTTGGGATTGGCAGCTAACCAATTGCTTCACAATAACTGAGCAGCTCTTCAGAAAACGTGTTGGAAATAGAGGTTCAAGTTAAGCTCATTCTGTAACAGCTCTCATGTACTGCTCGTTAATACAATTAAGGATTGCAAAAAAAAAACCCGAGACTTAAACGTGAAACAGCAATGCCATGTTTTAATACTCACTTATCCGACAATCTGGTCCTGCAAAGCCAGGAGCGCATTCACATCGGTACCAGTTCTCACCATCCACGCAAGTGCCACTGTTGTAACTTAAATTACAAAATTAACGTTAACATGGAAACACTATAAATCAAACAGAGTAAAGAATCTACTAAAAAAAACACACAAGAAATCTCGCTTACCATGGGTGAGGACTGCAGTCGTTTGTATCTGGGGTGGGGGAGGAGAAAAAAAAAACGAAAAATTAAGGTTTAATGCCTAGTCGCAGAGACTTCTGTGGAACATTAAATTTCCACTGTACTCGCGCCCTAAGGTGGTTACTTGTTAACAGGGCAATGATTAAAGCGTAGAAAGTCATTTACTGTTTGTCAAATAGGCTGTTACTCTTCTGAATGGATTCCAGGCTTTCACCATGGACTTTGCTAAATACATCTTGACAGATGTGCACATAGGGAGGCAGTCCTTGTAAAGTAACTAACAGGAAGAAATGAGTGGAAGCAGACATTTTGCTGATCGGCCAAGAATTTTAGGAACAAGATCACATCTGCGTTCATTTATGCAATTTGTGTCTCTCCCAGGCGCAGGTCTAGAGCTGGACAGTAAAATAGGACTGCTATTAGATCGAGCAGAGTCACAGTTAAAGTGCTTATTTTTGCCTGCTCTCAGAACAACAACAATGCTCAGAACAGAACAGAAACACAACGGTGAAATTAGATTCAAGACACCGGGCCAGAATTTGACACAGCAAAGAACACAACAGTTGAGTAGACTTGCTGCCTGCACACATTTAAATTTTATATATTTTTGTGCGTGGAAAGTTCTCTGATAACAGCACAGTGAGGGAAACCAGACCCAGAGCGAAGAGGGTAAGCAATCGAGTATCCCCTTAATCTGATTAAGAATACAAGGTCTGCAGAGGCAGTGTACATTAACATGGGGCTAAGACAGAGCCAGAGCACAGAAATAGACCCTTCGGTCCAACCAGTCCATGCTGAACATAAACCCAAACTAAAAACTAGTCCCACCTGCCTGCACATTTCTCCAAACCTTTCCTATTCACGTACTTATCCAATGTCTTTTCTACTTCAAATAGAGAACAGAAAGGGATATAAAAGGGAGGCAAAAAACTTGAGAAGTGTAAGTAAAACACTTTTCTCACATCTTCAACAGCAATTTTAAAAAACCCTGAAGAAATGAGACTCCACGCTTTGCCACGTCAGAAGGGATTTTTTGGTAGTAATATCAGCACTCAGACTGATCATACAGTTTGTGGACCAAAATGAAGTTTTCTTTGCATCTATTGCACAACCATAACTTCACAATCACTCAATGCTCCATTTTTGTTTTAGAAAACAGGAGCTTTACTTAACTCTATTTCAAAGAACATTAGCCTCTGGATACTGCGACAGCCAATTCCAGCCATAGGAAGAGATCTCAAACCCATTCTGCCAGAGAGAGATAAGGCAGGTTCTGTGACCTAACTCTATCTGATATAGGGATATGGGACTAATCGATCACTCATTTAAAGCTAACCATTGATCTAGCAGTTACCAACTGACAAAATGTGTTCCAAATTTCACTCCTTTGCCTGTACATGGTTTTGCTAACATTCAGTCCTGAAAGCTTGTTCAGACTACTCTGATACAAACAGTTCTCTCTGGAAGTCGAGTCTAGGATCATCTACCTTAGGTTTGAAGGGAAACCTTTCAAATTGCTCAACCTTCTAAATTCCAGGAAATAAAGTAATCACTCTTCATAACTTAACCCTTAAGCGTCCAGACATCATTCAGGTAAATTGGCACCACACTCCTCAGACGAATACGCTCTTTCTTGGGTCTGGTGCTCAGAATTACTCACAGTAACTCCAGCAGAACTTCTCCCCCTTATATTCTAGATAAGAAGGCCAGTGTTCCCCATTTGCCTTTTATCCCCCCACCTTCCCTATACCTCTTCGAGCTGTTTTAATCACCTATGCATCCTCTTGGTCCTTTGCCTGCATTAAATTACTTGGCGTGCAGGAAGTTTTAACTGCAGTTTTGGCAAATGGAGGAAAAGCAATGCACAAAAATTAACAGGAGTAACAAGCACAGCTTTCTAATTTTCCTCAGTCTGCTGCTAAGGGATATTGTACTTACTCTGTGAACACGCAAATCCTTCCCAACCCTCTTTGCAGACGCAAGTGAAGGTATCGCCACTGACCACACAAGTTCCACCGTGCTGACAAGGATTTGGTAAACAGCTACTGTTTCTTGCTATGGGACAAGGGGAGAGAGAGGGAAAAAAATATATACATAAAAGTTGCAGTTTTTAGCCAAAAAAGCATTTGAGAAACAAACGAAGACAATTAATGATCATACAATGACATACCTATGTTGCATGTGGCACCTTCCCAGCCAAGGGGACACATACACTTGAACGTATCCCCTTCATCGTAACATGTCCCTCCATTGTTACACGTGGCTTCATCACATTGGCTATCCCCTGCAGCATGGAAGTTTAACAGTAGTTAGTCTGTGTGTGTCGCACAGAATTTACATCAAATACTGAGGAAGCAAGCTAAGAATACTTACGAGAGTGACACGTCTTGCCTTTCCAATCATTCTTGCACTCACAGTAGAAGTCATTTACCAAATCCTGACATTTGCCTCCGTTCTGGCAGGGGTTTATGCTGCAGTCATTAATATCTGCAAAATAGAAAATGCAGAGCCAAGTTGGCATTGAGGTGGCACAGATATTAGACTGCTCTAATACTGGGTGTCATTATAAAGGAGGCCTATCTTCACATGCACCATCTCCAAAACAACCTCTAGGCTAGAATCCACCAGGAAAACTTTTATTATTCCTTCAGGAGATCTGGGCATCACTGGATGGCATGTATTTTCCATAATTAACAGTAAACCTCATTGCTGTGGGTCTGCTGGAGTCATGTAGTCCAGACCAGGTAAGGACAGATTTCCTTCCTTAAAAAGGACATTAATGAACCAGATTTCTTTTAAAAAGCAACAATTAACTATTTGGCCAACTTTCCAGATTTTTATTGGTTTCAAAATTTCAATATCTGCCAATGGTGAGATTTGAACTCGCGCTTCTCACATCATTAGATAGGGGAGGCAATGGCCTAGTGGTATTATCTTTGGACTGTTAATCCAGAGACCTGGATCACAGTCTGGGGAGTTGGGTTCAAATCCTGCCATGGCAGTTGTTGGAATTAGAATTCAATAAATATCTGGAATTAAGAATCTAATGACGACCATGAATCCATTGTTGATTATTAGAAATACCCATCTGGTTCGCTAATGTCCTTTAGGGAAGGAAACTGCCATCCTTACCTGGTCGGGCCTACATGTGACTCCAGACCCGCAGCAATGTGGTTGATTCTGAACTGCCCTCTGGCTAATTAGGGAGGGACAATAAATGCTGCCTGGCCAGCGATGCCCTCATCCTGTTAATGACTAAAAGGAGGGTGCTGGATTATAGACCAACGATATTACCACTACATCATCTGCCAATTCTGATCACTTGTCCATCCTCAATCACTCCAATGTTGTGCCTTTGGCTGTCCAGGCTCCAACCTCTGACTCCCACCCTGTCTTTGTCCAAGCTCCTGGGTCACCTTTCCCAAAAATCGCCCTGTGTTGCCCTGGCATCAAATTCTGTTTGACAACCCTCCTGTGACATTTTACTATGTTAGTCACCATTATGAACACAAGTTCTTGCGCTGATACTTGTTTGGCAAGTATGCAAAAATCTCAAATTAAGTTTCACTAAAACTTTTAGCCTTCAGAATAAAATGAAATCTAAATGACGCAGACAGAGAGAGCTGGGGCAATGAGTCAGACTTGTATGAATGACTGAAAACAAGTTCTACATCTTACTCTGGATATTTGACAACACTGCAAAGACAAGAGAATTAAGGCAACTTACTGATCTGGCAAAGTACACCTTCCCATCCTTCACGGCAGATACACTGATAGATGTTGACTCCATCAATGCAGGTCCCACCATTTTTACAAGGGTCGCTCTCACAGTCGTTAATATCTGTAAATGAGAAACGGTGGTGGTCAGGAAGGGGGGAAAACAAAACAAAAAAAAAAGTTAAATTTGCACATTTCAACCCTGGCCATTCTTCAGAGATGTGCAGAACTCAAAACTTCAAACTAACATCCTGACCAGCAACACAAAGTGAGAAACAGGTTCCTGCTGATTTAGCAATGCAATCCGATCCAAGAAAATAGGGTACGGATAAAGGCTATTAAATAGCCGAAACGTTTCAATCTCATGTTGAAACAAAAGACTTCTGCTTCAAACAAACTAAAGACAGAAAATTGGTCGCAAGTTTTAAAAATTGCACTCAGTTAAGTAAGTGTGGTCTAGCCACAAGTGAATTCTGTGTCAAGATCAGGGACAACTGGCTGATTATTCACAGATGCCACAGGGTCATAAGGGAAAATAAAAGCCTTGCTAGTCAAGGAAATATGTCTAACCTACAGCACAGTCCAAGGTTCAGACTGAAGAGGTTCTGCTCATCTATTGTTAAGATCAGTTCTGACCCGCACAGCTCAACACTTAGAGGAAGAATTGGAGCTATTAGTGAATGCAGGGAGAGAGACAGAATGAGATCAAATCGGTGAGCGCACGGGAAGAGTGTGACAAGAGGAAAGGGAAACAGCACGCAAGCAAGAACAAAAAGGGGGAAGAGGGAAGGGAAAGAGGGGACGCAATAGGGCGGGACAGAAGGGTGGGTTGGGGGGGGGGGGGGGGAAGACAGCATAAGCTGGGTCAATCAATCTTACTTTCATGGCAGTAGGTGCCCGTGAACCCCTCTTTACAGTCGCAAGTGAATTTCCCTCCTGCCTGACTCTTGCATTTCCCGTGAGGCCCACAGACATTCGAGGAGATGTAGCGAATCCCTGCAGGCGTACTGTTGGACGCTACGCCAACTGTGCAGCTGTCAATAACTGAAAAGTAACAGGAAGCAAAATACTTTAAAACGGGAATTTCTCAGACCCACGTCACAGCTACCGATAGTCAGATATTCTTATTTTTTGAAATTAGAGCGCGATCCCAACTTTTGGAAGCCAGCCATGATTTCACATCGAATGAGGAATTTTGTTTTGTTACACAGGGCACTGGGTAAACAGTGGTGAACCGCAATGATTTCTGTACGTCTGTAAAACAAAATGTTGTTGCCTTGCTTGTGCACGATAGCAAATTTTTTTTTTTAAAAAAAAAAAGTAAAACACTCCAGGTATGTAGATTTTCTTGTAGAAGTGTTAAATCATACGAGAACCAAGCTAGGGAATTACTACGATGCTCTGTGGTGGGTCTGACCTAACACTCCATCCACAGAACAAAATGAAAAAGGCACGGAGCAATTATTATTAGGGAGAACACACACAGAGCCAGTTAATGGTTAAGCCAGGATCTGCTCTCAAAATCATGCCCTTTTTCTCGTGCAGGGATTCACGATTCCCGAGATGCTGTGGAAACATCGAAAAATTTACATTTTACTTTGACAGGGCTAGGATGATAACCGCTGAACATCTGCCAGGAGTGCCAATAATTTAGTCAGAAAAAGGCAAGCACCTCTGGAAGTCAAAAACATCCACGTTGTCTCAACTCTCGCCAATTTATTACCCACCCCCGCCCCTGACCACCGCAACTCGGACTAACAGAGCCTGAAGCAAGTGGCAGCAGTGTACCTTCACAAGCAGTAGATCGGCAGTGGTCTTTCAAATGGGAACAATTTTTCCCTTCGTAATCTTCAGGACAGCTGCAGAAGTAATCGTTGGCCAGATTGAAGCATTGAGCTCCATTCCGACATGGATTTGGTTCACAGTAATCAATGTCCAGCTGTAAAATATAAAAGAGGAAGGAAAACAGTTGAGTCATTTTCTAACCTACCAGTGATAGATAGATCGATAAAGTGGTCAACAGGGCATAAACAACACTTGAAGCCTTCACTGACCTAAAATTCACAGCTAGACAAGTCACACTGAAAGCCTTATCCCAACTACACTAACTTCTTAGAGAAACCATGTCAAAAATCTAGAAGCAAAACCCACCTCCCAATTTTCCAGAACAAGACTGTGGTAGTTAACAAGGACAGTCATGAGATTTTGCTGACAGAAACTGCAAAATAAAACAGACCCGCAAGGTCCATAATGTGGTGCAATCCCAGAGCATGGTGAGCTAGTTAATCTCCAGTCAGCAGTTTGGGAACTGCAATTAACCTTAATGACCCCAGGATTGACAAAGGTGGGGGTGCAATTACAGCCAGCCAGAGATCCTCGTCATACAAGTGAATTGTTTTGGTGCAAAGATGCAGGTTCCGAGACACAACAGGATTACCCCGTTTGTTCTTCATGGTCAATCCCCTACCCCAACCCCCACCAACACAGAAGTAGCCTCATCCTTAGGATTCTTACGAAATGCAAATCAGATGAAACACCAGCACAAAATCAGGTCAAAAGATCAGAATGGACAAAGAACAAAATTGGTGGAACGAACTAAAAGACAGACTTGCATTGCTATAGCACCAGTGCCGGAGTTGATGCAGTCATTCCTTGCACCCACAAGACTTCTGTTCCTGGGAACCCCCATGACTGATGAAATTCACAAGTGCAGAGCACATTAAAAATAGATTAAAACTGGATGCTCGATTTTTGTCCATGGATGTTGACATTTGTTGCTGCCTATTTTTTGGCACGGACAGGTGAATTTGGGATTCGAGATTTTGCGGATACAGAGGGTTTTGCTGCAAATCTGATGGATGCTTGAAAATAAACTCACAGGGGCGACTGGGGGGGGGGGGGGGGGGTGCTAAAGAGAAATAGGACTGATGGGCTGCTTGAAAATTAGCACGATGGGCTGAGTGGTCTCTTTCTGTGCCATATTAACTATGGTCAACAGTTGCTCTGAAGTACTTCACAGCCAGTGAAGTATTTTTGAAGGATAGTCGCTGTTCTGTTGACTTATTCATTGGAGCCAAGTTTTGCTGGCAAGGCCACTGTGTATTATACGCCACAAACAGCCCCCTCAGAAAGCAGTGAACTACTTTACAGTCAGAGGCATACAACACAAAAATAGACCCTTCAGTCCAACTCGTCCATGCTGACCAGATGTCCTAAATTAATACAGTCCCATTTGCCAGCATTTGGCCCATATCCCTGTACACTGTTCCTAATCATGTACCCATGAGCTGCCTTCCTGAATATAACTGAACAGTTTGCTTGGCCATTTCAGAGCACAGTTACCAGTCAGCCTTGTGTGTGGATTTTTCTTTTTTGGGTGTGCGCGCGTGCGTGCGGGTGGGGTGGGAAGGAAGAAGAGGAGGAGGAGGAGGAGAGAACTGGAGTCACACAGTCTACAGGAAGTGAAGATGGCAGAAGGAAAAGGCAAAAAAGGACATTACTAAACCAGACAGGTTTAACAACAATCCATTGGCTGCACAATCACTCCTACTGGGAGACATTTTCAGTACAGATTTTTAATCCCAAATCACCCACCAATTACTGGTGGGATTTGTACGTTAGTCCAGCAAAATAATTGCCACTTTTTTGTGCACAGAGTGGTTCACGTGTGGAATGAACTTCCAGAGGAAGTGGTGGATGTGGGTACAGTTACAGCATTTAAAGGACAAGTACAAGTACATGAATAGGAAAGGTTTGGAGGGATATGGGCCAGGAGCAGGCAGGTGAGACTAGTTTAGTTTGGGATTATGGTCAGCATCGACTGGTTGGACTGAAGGGTCTGTTTCCGTGCTGTATGACTCAAGTCCCTGGAAGCCCACTTTGTCAAGCAAGATTCACAGAAAAAGGTTACTTTTTTGGACTACATGAAGGAAATTTTAAAGGGCATTATTTCCAAATTACCATTCCAAGCCACTGGCCAGTGTGCAGGAGGCCTTAAGATGACATCGAAAGACAGTACATACCCGTAAAACAGATTGTTTGAGGCAGCCCAGTTATCCACTTACACCTGAAGCTCACCTGACACAGGTTTCCCGAGAACCCAGCAGGACACAGACACTGGAATCCATTGACCTCATCCTGGCAGTGACCCCCATTGAGACAGGGACTACTTTCACATTCATTGACATCCTTCTCACATTCATCGCCCGCAAAGCCAGGCAGGCAGCTACAGCGATAACCATTAACTAAATCCTGCAAAGCAAGAGAATCATATCAGGCTGGGGTATGCACGTCTGCGCCTTGGGCAACCTTTGACAGGATTAAAATGAACTGAATACAAAACTGAAGCAGATGTAGGCCATTCAGCCCAGAGTCAGCTCCATGAATCCATCAGTATAATTGCGGCTGATCCCCTACCTAACCATACTCTTGCTGTCCCCCTGTATCCCTCAACTCCTCTAGTGTCACGAAATCCATTAGCTTCCTAAATATATTCAGTGACATAGCTTTCGAGAATTCCAAAGGCTCACCGCAAGACATGTGCTTCCTCATCTCAGTCCTAAATGGTCTATGCCATACATTCAAACTGCAATCCTTCGTTCCCGAGGTTACTCTCACTGTGTCTAGTCTGTCCAGCCCAGAGTTAGCTACACACCGTTCTTAAGCAACTCACCCAGAGGAGAAAAGCCAAGTTACTGGCAGACAGCAGGTCAGTTGTATTCGACTTGCTGATAGTACCCGAGGGTGGTGCACAAGAATTCTCTCCATCAAATAAAGTTGCATTGCAAGCTGAGAGAGTTCTTTGTATCTGCATCTAATTGCAGTCTGGCATTTTGCATGACTAAACACAATGGTTTTAATAAATTCAACTTATGACCTTATTTAAGATGTCATAATTAAGAAACAGGAGCATGAGCGCCCCACTATTCAATACGATCACAGCTGATCTAATTGTGGTCTCAACCCTACGTGCTTGCCTCAGAGGGATTTCTCTTTGGAGGCGTGGGGTGAGTTCCCTATTTTTAAAATACTTCACCTAGTTCTAGACTCCCACAAAGGGACGCATCATCCCAGCTTCCAGCCAGGGAAAAATGCTCAGATGATAAATCTCCGTGTTCTTAAAAACTGAATTTTCACAAGAGCAAAGATGTACCTTACAGGTTCCCCCATTCTGGCACTGCCCATGGCAATCATTAACATCTGTAAAGAAAACAAAAAAAAAGTTAAAAAAATCTCAAAAGATTTACAGCACGACAGTCTGTGCCCATTTGCTGTGCATTTACAGATAGCCTGACTATATTTGATCCAACTCATGACAGCCCTTCAAGAGGCAGTTACTAAAACTTCCACTTTTAGGTGGCTGAGATCATCAGCAAGTGGCTACATTATAGTTCAACGACTGATAAAATGGACAAGGAAGGTGATGGTCTAGTGGCATTATTGCTGGACTGTTAATCTCGAGACATGTAAGGTTTTGGGAACCTGGGTTCATCATGGCAGATGGTGGAATTTGAATTCAATAAAAAAAAAAATGGAATTAGGAGTCTAACGATGACCATGAATCCATTGCCGGTTGTCGGGAAAAACCCATCTGGTTCACTAATGCCCTGTAGGGAAGGAAACTGCCATCCTTACCTGGTCTGGCCTACAGGCATCTCCAGACCCACAGCAAGGTGGATGGCTCATAATTACCCTCTGTGCAATTAAGGATGGGCAATAAATGGACTAGCCCACATTCAGTGAATGAATAAAAAAATCCAATGGGCTACTTCAAATCTTTTTTCAGGAACCTGCCCACAGATGGCTCCCTGTCCAGCAATACACAACTTTAGGTACTAAATCATTCTGAAGCTAGTCCTGAGTTTTACCAGGATCAAGTGTCCAATCCCCACACACGAATACATACCCAAATCACAGTTTTTCCCACTCCATCCAGGCATACAATCACAGTAGTAGTCACCGATCAGGTTCCGACAGGAGCGTGCATTGACACAAGGTTTTCCCTCACATTCATTGGCATCTGAGAGAAAGAAAGAATATTTTTGCTTTTAAAAATCAAGAGATGATGTTGTGTGGATATAGTTGCTCCTGACAGGCCAAAGATAATTAGTGGGAAGACAAAGAAATAGTTAATGTCAGAATAACAGGAAAGCTGACGTTTCAGGTCGGGACCCTTCTTCAGAAATGTCAGCTTTCCTGCTCCTCTGATGCTGCCTGGCCTACTGTGTTCCTCCAGCTCCACAGTGTTATCTCTGACTCCAGCATCGGCAGTTCTTAACCATCTCAGTTAATGTCCAGTAATCCAGAAGGCTGGGTTGAAAAAAAATACAAGGGACTTGGAATCAAACTCATCTTGACAGATGGCAAAAACTGAACTCAAATTTAAAACAATCAAGAATTAAAAACTAGGCTGAAGCCAAAGTCAAATGTCATTTTTAAAAAAACACCATCTGGATCACTGTTCTTTAGGGAAGGAAACTACTGCTCATACTGTTTAGCCTACCCATGACTCCAGACCCACAGCAACATGGCTGACTCTGAACTGCCTGCTGGGTAATTAGAGAGGAGCGATAAAACGCTAGCCTGGTCAGTGTTACCCTCCTCCCATGCGGAGTTAAAATAATTCCCTTCATCCAAACACAGAGTGGGTTAGAAAGGATGTTACAGCTCTGCTTTTGTGCGCTTCATGGTTCAATGATCACAGTTTGAAAAATTCAGGACCCACAATCCAATCTTAGGTGGGTTTAGGGCAAATGAGCGAGTGGTCTTTGGAGTGAAGTTTGGTCGGGTTAGGTTTGGATCTGGAGTTTAGGTAAGCAGCAGATCCTGGGTAGGGCAGACGTGGCGAGGATATTTCCTCATCTGGGAGGATCAGTGACTAAAGAGTCACCCACCTAAAACAGAGGGAAGGCAAAACCTTTTTTGTTTTTCAACACAGACTCTTTAGAGCATCCTTACCAACCAAAACAAAAGGCAGTGGAAACAGTAATGGAATTTTAGGGCAGAGGCGGAAACATTCTTACTAAGCAACAGGTTAAAACTGGTAGGGGGTTGTTGGCGGGAGGGTGGAATTTTGGGTTACAGTCAGATCAGTCATGTAAAGTTACAAAGCAGGCGTGAGGGGGTCGAATGGCCAACTCCAGTGCCAAGTCAGTGCTCGGACAATCAGAAAGGACAGCAGGCAACTCTAAGCCAAGCAAAGACTCTGCTTCAGCTCTCTGAAAGCCGACAAGCATTGCATTCTCGCAATCAGGCCGTCTTATCTTGAAAGAGGAAGAAACGCAGTCTAGATGGAGTCACTGACACACACCCAGCTACCAATAGCAAAGGAAAGCAGGATTAAACAATGAAGACATAAAAGGGTTAATCAAGCATTTCCAAAGTCCAGCGAGTCACTCACCGCCCCTGCTGTAGCCAGGCAGATTATAGGGGCTGCAGAAAGGCTTATGCTTTGGAGAGATCATCGCCCCGATCAAAAGGTCAGGCTGCAAGGCAGGTTGGCTTGAGCGCGCACTGATAGGACTGAGAAAGGTGTGTTGTCATTCTCTAACAGCAAACATTGCTGTATGCCTCCTATTCGAGCAATTCTACTTGCCCAAGCCTTTTCATTTAAAGCATGAGGTGCTAATAACAACGTTCGCTGCCAGGTCTTTGGAAGAGACCAAGGGGCATTAAAAAAATAAAGGGATGGCTGCACTGGTCAACAGTGTTTCACCGTGGGCCCACCACTTGAAAAACTTCAGAACTGTTTAGCATAGAGTTACCTAGCTGGCATGTTTTGCCAGTCCATTGTTGTGGGCAAACACATTTGAAGCCGTCGACCAAATCCTGGCACGTGCCACCATGGGCACAGGGGTTCGGAGCACAGTCATCGATATCTGTGCAAAACAAAAAAAAAGGCAAGAAGAAAGAATTGAGTGAACCGTGGAAAGCATCTCTACAAACAGCACTGAAGTTGAACGTGCCCATTCTATTTGGTTACCTTCCCCACACGCACGCACTTGTCTGTACTGACGCTAGTACAGATACTGACACCGAATCAAAGCTGGAGGAATGGCCTCCCCATGCTCATCGGTCACACCTCACCTTTTACGAAAGATACTCACCGATGTTGCACGTTGGGCCTGTCCAACCAGGAGCACAGAGGCATTCAAACCCCACAGCAGTTTCAGAACAGCTTCCCCCATGATAACAAGGGTCGGAGACACAGGCATGTTCAGCTAGAGAGCGAAGATGACATTAGATAAGCAAATCCATACAATCCCAACCCGTTCTGATCATTTACTTCCCAAAATCCCCCCCTACTTTCTCAAGACAACCACTCCTTTTTGATGCCCTTTCGAATCTGGCCATAGACTCAGACATTCTCATCAGCTGTCTGCGATCTCAGAGGCAAGAAATCATCTTGTTTCCGAAGCTGACCTGATCAATGCACCGTGACTCATTCCTGCCTTGATCCACAGCAAGCTGCAGGAATAGAGTTTTAACTGCTCGCTCAAGAAGTCGAGAAACAGAATAGGGTGTTTCAATGAAAACTAAAGCATCTGCAGACAGTTAAGGTCAAAAAAAAAGCAGCAAGCTTTGCTACTGCCTTGATAAAAATGGGTTGATCTGTGCACTTGAACGTGGGAGAAACTACGACAGGATGTTAAAACTTCTTAGAAACCAAATACTGCAAGCAAGGCACAAAGATTTCATCTCTTCAAGTATTTGCAGGCCTTTAACAAATTGGTAATAAGGCCATTAACAAAAACAATAACCAGAGGAGGGGCAGATAAATAGTTAACCAGAACAAATTCCCTTCGCTACAGGCTAGCCACATGGCAATTTTCTCATTTGGAATAAAAATGTATTTTCTTCATTGAACGTCACATCTTAAGAAAACATTACAGAAAGGCAGGAACGAGACTCCGTTATGCACGACAACCAAATGAATCTAAACGGGGAGGGGGGGCACACTTTGAGGAATTGTGTTTTTTTTCCTCCTAGTTTTTCCACAAACAGTCGGTTGGTCAAAAGTGTTGAATATTGTCAGGAGGAGAAACACGTTTTTCCATTTTGCACTCATCATGACAAATACAAGAATGCCAAATTTCAGAACTAGCATAATTTATACATCAAGAGATGACTGATCAGCGAATTGACTAATGTGCTGCTTCACCCATGCAGAAATATAGGCTCCCACACAATTGAACAATGTCATGTATGAATCTCTGTTCTGGCTCAATGACAGATAGACATCATAGAATCCCTAGAGTGTGGGAGTAGACCATTCAGACCATCAAGTCTTTTCCCCAGGGTAGGGGAGTCCAAAACTAGAGGACATAGGTTTAAGGTGAGAGAGGAAAAGACTTAAAAAGGGACCCAAGGGTTAACTTTTTCCATGCAGGAGGGTGGCACATGTATGGAATGAGCTGCGAGAGGAAGTGGTGGAGGCTGGTACAATTGTAACATTTAAAAGGCACCTGGATGGGTGCATGAATAGGAAGGGTTTAGAGGGATAGGGGCCGAATGCTGGCAAATGGGATTGGATTAATTTATGATATCTGGTCGGCACGGATGAGTTGGACAGAAGAGTCTGTTTTTGTACTGTAGGTCTCCATGTCTCTGGAACTTCAAGATGTTTGGCAGTTGTGAAATGTGCTAAAAGTGGAAGTCTCTTAGAGAGGCTCTTCTGGACAAGAAGAGGCATTCAAGAGGGCACTGGATGATTATTGGATAGAAATTTTGTGCAGGGCTATGGGGCAAAGCTGGAGACAAGCACTGGATAATGAAGATCGAGGTATAATGGTCTGAACAGCCTCTACACACACTGTCACAATTCAACAAACCTTTGATATCTGTGATCCAGCCAACCTGACTCTGACAGGAGACTGCCAACTATTACAAAACAGCAAATGGGAAAGCACGATACCATCATTTAAACCATAAGGCACAGCTGAAGCAAATAGCGTGCTGACACAGGAGGGAAAATGAGACAAACACTCACGGAGGTGACAAAAGGAATAGAATGACAAGTTGCGTGGGTCTGAAGTCAGTGGTGGAAGGAGGCTCATGAGGGATATCAATACTAACATGGGCCAGATGGACCAAAAGAGGTCTGTTTGCATGCTGCAAGTCCACTTCTACACTCACCTATTCCACAGTTTTGTCCAGAATAGCCATCAGAGCAAGTACAGTGGTACTTATCGGGTCCTGTATTGCTGCAGGTGCCACCATTCAGACAAGGCTGATGTGTTCCACAGTAATTTAAATCTGAAACGCACCAGGGGCACACAGTTTCATTAGAAACTAACCAGTTTGCATTTACAGACAAAAAAAGAACAAGCAGTGGAAACATTCAGAG
This sequence comes from Rhincodon typus, assembly GCF_021869965.1. Classification (NCBI taxonomy): domain Eukaryota; kingdom Metazoa; phylum Chordata; class Chondrichthyes; order Orectolobiformes; family Rhincodontidae; genus Rhincodon; species Rhincodon typus. Next base: position 6,784,340 of record NC_063340.1, on the reverse strand, counting down.
AGAAAAAAAAACTTGGAAAGAGGCAGATCAGATAGCAACCAAAACAGGCAAGATCAATTTGGGGTGCAAGTTAGTCAGTGTGCCAATTGTTAAATCTTTTATCCTCCATTACTAACTCCTCTGCCAGCTGAGGATTTTGTTTAACAATGGCCTGTTAATTAATTCAAAGTTGCTTTTTGTTCAGTAAATCAAGATCTTGCAGCCCAGGAAAGATTACGGGGGTATAAAAGCAAGCTTTGCACATTCACCATCATATAGTCAGAGCAAATTACTGCAGATGCTGGAATTTGTACTGAAAAGAGAAAACAACATTCCGGAGATCACTGGGTCAGGTCATCCAGGGATGCCGCCTGTCCCACTGATCTCCAGCACCTTTTTTGTTTTCAGTAAAATCTAATAGTCACACAGTTCACTCCAAATCCAAATTCTCCCATTTGTGTTTCAGATCATTAGCAACTCACCAATGTATCTATGGAGCTCAACTTACCTTTGTTACACAGCTGACCACCCCAGTTAGTTTCACAGAGGCACTGCCATGGTCCAATGCAAGTACCATGGACACATCCTGGGTGAGGAATGCATTTGTCACAATACAATCCTTGCCAACCGTACTGGCACCTGTAAACAAGAGAAAAAACATCATAAAGTTACGAAGCCCAAAAATCCCTCAACGTTTTGCACAGAAAAGAGTTTCCAAAAAAAAGTTTGTTTTTTTTCATGCTTTGTTTTATTGATGTCACTTCTTATAAATAAACATTAAGGCAGAATTTCCAAGTTCCAAGGCCAGCTTTCACACAAAAGAGCGACTGTTCCAGTGAGTCAGGCATGGTTTGACTAAGTACAATCATCTTATTTTCAGACTGAGCATAACTGGAGTCAATGAGTGTGTGCGCGCATGCGCAATTGTGCCTACATACACGTCTTGTGTGTCAAAATTTTCCTTATTATAAACAGCATCTACCCTGATCACAAGACTGACTGAATAATTTAAAGTTAAAGTCTTTTTCGTTGTTTGAAAACAACACCCCAGCTACGCAGTCTTAAGTTTCCAACAAAACCTAAAGCAGATGATAAGCAAAACTCACTGGCATGCTGGTCACTTCTGGAGCAGCAAGAACTAGCCTACGTTCACAGCCACTTCCTGTGACCCTGGAGTGACTGCTGGAAAGTAATTTAACTTCTTAATGCTGATCAGCCCAACAGTTAAGTTTAAACGATCAGCCTGTTGTATTTTGGTAGCTGTCTTTCATTTCAATCCTCCTTTTTCCCATACTCTGTGGCATTCCCTCCCTCCGTATTTCTTTTCCCAGTGCACAGATTCGGTGGGGGATGGGGTGCCTGCAGACTTGGTGGGGAAGGGGCTGAAGTCATTTTGAAGCTTTAACCAAACTGCAAGCAGTTACGTGCTGAATACCAGTTTAACATCAACTACAACTGCAAGGAGATAGTTAAGGCTACAGCATGCATACACAGTAAATCACAAAATCCTGACCCAAGGAAGTAACTTGCAAAATGCCATACAGCAGAAATCTTTAGCACTAATTAGGCAATTGGCACCTAAAAGCAAGGTCACTTCTTGACACCCATTCTATTTCCGCAAGAGGTGAGAGACACAAGTTCTCCAAACTGTCCATAATTTTACCCATTCAGACCCAGTGCAACAATGTATAGTTTGGTCTTTCCTCAAATTTGTAGGACATGGAGAGGAAACAATTAAATCAGTTCAATTTGAGAATTTAAAAGAAAGCTCCCATGACGTTACTTGAAAGTCTGGGAGCCTCCACCCACAGCATGTTAACTCCCTTGTGTTTTAAAGGCTAATCCTGTGGGAAAGAAGAGATCCATAGAGAGAGAGAGAGAAAGAGAGAGAGAGAGGTAGAGAGAGAGAGAGACACGGGGAGAGAGAGAGAGAGACAGAGTTGACATGGAATCAACAATTAAATGGCAAGAACCAATTAACCCAAAGCTGCTAATAAGTCAGAAATAAACCTGCCTACACACGTTAAATAGGTGTCAGACTTTCTTCTGATAAATAATTCTGAACGGCTCATTACAGGGATTAAAAAACAAATCCATTTGTTAACTTTCAGTAGCAGCGCTTCTGCAAAATGCTCTAGTTAAAGCGAGTGCAGACTTAAAATGAGCTCCGGGCTATTAAATGTTTACAGTCTCAAATTGTTAACTTTTCCCTTCCTTTCACAGGGAGAGCTAAAATCTCTTCGAACAGCATTCCTTGCTGGGTATTGTCAAAAACAAAAATCAATGTCATCTTTTAACAAAGGTCAATGTCCAGCAAAATCTAGGAATCTCATTACATTAATGAAAGTGAGTTATTTATAAAAACAGAGTGGGAGGAGGAGGACGGATTATTGCTTCAAGCTAAAAACTTCCACTATTCAGTTCAGCAGCCACTTTAAAGTCTCAACAAATTAAAAAAAAACAAGCTGGGGGAAGGAGATACACTCTTCTGAAAGGAAAACAACTCCACATTAGGTATTAATCGAGTAACCCCCTGCCACAAAGGATTGTCCGCTTTGAAATATCATTCGCTCATGAGTTTCTCACCGATTACATTTGCACAGATGGGTAATCTTCGTTTTCTCCAACAGAAACACACAGTCGGAGTTAGTGCAGAGGGCACAAACCATGCAAGCAGTTTAAATTCTAAGTGGCTCCACCAGTAACTGTATTACAAAAGGACCAGAAAGCAAATGCTCTCAGATCAAGCACAAACCCAACCAGATCAGATCAGTACTAGAACACTAGTTGCAGATATGTTATCATTTGTGTTTTAAAAAAAAACAACAGTGGACATTTCAGGCAACATTCCATAATCCAAAAAAAAAAATCTTGGCACTGTTGGGACTAGGTTTCTCAATGCCTTCAGTCTCCCCTAACCTACAGAGAGCAGGTCAGCCAGCTGTGGCAGAAAATGAGGAACCTATTGTAAAAGGCGAGAGCAGCACAGCTACACAAATCAACTGTGGGAACATTGCACCTTAAGCAAAGAATCAACAGTGCATGCCTAGACAATAAGTAGGTGAGCTGGTTTAGGGAGAGCGAAAGAAAGGAGAGAGGGGCCAAGCATCTACAAATCAAAGCTGGCTTCACTGGTTCAGTTGGTGTAATCCCTGCTAGACACGTTTATTTTGATGACTACAACATAAATCTATGCCCAGCCTCTCCTGATACAGATCGACATTGACTCTCCCTAGTTTCATCAACAAGGGCTTTGATTCAATCCAGACAGCCATTAACCAGGGGAAAAAAAATTAATAGAGGGGGATTTCAAGGTTTTAATTTAGGCACAACGTAGCCAGTTGACTTCCATTCAACTAAAAGCCAGTAGTGCACTCATCAGCAATGTTTGCACGCTAAAAGAGATGGGTATAAATGGTCTTTTTGGGTGGGTGGGGGGGGGGGGGGGGGGGGGG
>NC_063340.1:6745739-6780806 GCF_021869965.1 Rhincodon typus | reverse complement strand
GGTGTAGTCTTGAGGGACAAAAATTAAACAAGTGTCGAGCCATTTGTACAATTCCACTGTTGGAAACTGAGGATGTTTTATCTGACCCGTCCCACAACCAGTCCTCCCCATCATCTCTAGCAGTCTTTTCAGGAAGATTTATTTTTAAAAAACACGAAAGTTTAATTCGCGAGTAAGCCAGGCATAACTGAAATATGACAAGGATTTTAAAAAAGGTAGCATTCATCATTTGAGATGTCACCGTTAACCTCTCTGCAAATCGAGTGCAAAAACGAGATAAAAAGGCGACTGACTAATCCTGTTTTAAAGGGGTCTGTGCTTCTCATTATAAAGTTGGCATTCATTTACAGGCTGGGTGGGCGGGGGGGCTGCACGGGAGACAAAAAATTGAGAGCAGTTCAGAACGGATGGTCACGGGGGGGAAAAAAGATTTGATTGGCTTTACAGGGCAAGAGCTACCATTAGTACCACATCAAAATACAGGCAATGCTGTGTCCATCTTTCAAGGCTAAATTCATCTCAGCCTCATTTACTCAGTTTTTCGCTTGGCTTTCAAGTATCATATTTGCTAAATAAATGCGAAAACACATGCGGCAACAGTCTGCGGTCGTCGTTTCTCTCAAGATCAGGAGGAGCGCAAGCCATTAAGAACCAGTGTAGGTTGCTCAGCCTCTTGAGTGCTCCATCATTCAACAGGATCACGGCTGATCCAACATTCCTCACGCCCACTTTCCTGCCTTTAACCCTCGATTCCCTCCTGATCAAGAATCTCCCAGCAATAAACATACAACAGGACCCTGTCCACACAGCTCTCTGTGGCAAGGAACTCCAAAGGTGCTCAAATCCTCAAGAAGAAATTCCTCCATCAGTTTTAAAATGAGACAATGAGATCTCCTCTCGTTTTTCGAAACTCCAGTGAGCAGAGTCCCAACCTGTTCAACGTTTGCTCACAAGACAATCCCTCCATATCAGGGATCATCCGATCAAACTTTCTCTGAACAACCTCCAATGAAATGGTATTGTTTTTTTAAAATAGGAGACCAAAAATGCTTAGTCCAGATGTGATCTCACTCGTACAGCTGCAGTGAGACGTCCCTATTCCTATTTTCCTGTCTCTTTGTTTGATCTTGTTTTTGAAGGGGATAAGTCAGTAAGAGTTTTTGAAACTATTGTTGAATTGCACACTATATTCTTCTGTTAAGCATCTGAACTGATAACTCCATTCCTTTCAGAAATATGGCAATTCAACCTTTGGAGTATCACAATATTTCACTGGCCTGTCATCAACGCTAGTGGGCAGCAATTCTCTCATTTATGTTTCAGTAATGAATGGGAACAGAAACACTTTCAATCTTTTACACCTTTAGTCCCCACCAGACCCAGGAGTGAATCCTTCACAGACGGCCCGGTTACCAATACTGGGATTACAAGCTGAATGGCATATTTTTAAAGGAGAATGATTTAAAATAATGACCGAGGGGCAACTTTTTAAAAAAAATACAGTGTGGTTCACATGTGGAATGAACTTCCGGAGGAATCAGTGATGTGGGTGCAGTTACATTTACAAGATATTTAGATAAATACACGAATGAGAAATGTTTGGAGGAACATGGGTCAAGCACAGGCACATGGGAGCAATTTAGTTTGGGATTATAGTCGGCCCGACTGTTTGGACCAAAGGGTCTGTTTCCGTGCTGTATGCCGCTCCTGCATTTCATGAGTCCATACAGAATCAAAACAAAATTGCAATCCGGGAATTGGAACAAAACGAGGCTAGAGTTAATTTAAGGTGAGGAGATAAATCCAGAATTATTTCCCAGCTTTTGATAAAACATGGAAATGGGAGAACGGTGTATTCAGCTGTTGAACATTAGCTTCAGACTAAAATGAGCTCAGTCCTGTATATTCCTGTCACTGAGTAATATTTTCTTTAAGTTGCACCAGTTTTATTAAAGAGAACTTGTACTACAACTTTCACATCCAGAGGATGCTGCAAAAGTTTTTGTGCACTGCCAGTAAGCTATTTTTGAAATGCAGTCACTGTTTTGTACACAAACATTGCAGCCAATTTGCTTAAAGCAAGGTGCTAAGATAGCAAGCAGTTAGTGATGCTGGCTCAGGAACAAGAGCTGCCTAGGATACCAGGGGAACTTGGTACTACTTGTACAAAAGGTGCAGTGAAACAGCAACACAGATTTATATAGTAATGTCCTGGAGAAAGGAACAAATAAACATCTGACTTGGGGTGCAACGCTACAGAGCCAAACATTACGACAACCGTTTTCTCCTTGGCATTACAACCACGATCACGTTAGCTCTGTTTTCAACAGCTACTGGCAGCAAACTCTTGAAGCCAGTAATCGGGATTTGGCAGTGATTGAGGGGAAAGGGGCAATATTTGTAACAATGGAAGCCCACAGGGAAAGGAGAAAAATTAATTTACAGTCAGCTTGTCTCAGGAACAACGCCTTGCATACTGTCGGCTGTCCCTCAGCAACTGAGTGCTTGTGCCTCGAGTGGGAAGGTCCTGGGGATCGAGTCCCACTCTAGGAACAGGAGCCCAAAATCCAGGCCGAGAGCCCAGACCACTGCCAAGGGAGTGTTGCAGCATCAGAAAAACGTTCTTTCTGAATCAGACTCTGAACTGAGGCCCTGCCTGTAAAATATCCCGTGGCCCCATTTGTAAGAGCAGGAGTGTATCTCCCACCCCCCACCTAAAACCCCCTGTTCCTCATGAACTTTTAACACTTAAATCAACATCACAAAGGACAACCCTGGTCATTATCCACTTGTTGGAGCTCACTGTGTGCAAATTGGTTGCTGTGTTGCTGGCTTTGCAATGTCAACGACATCTCATTGGACATAAAGCTGATATCCTAGGCTACACAGGTGCTAAGGAAATGCACATTTTTCTCCTCAATAACTGAGGTATTTTGCACATTAAACAAGCGTTCCAGCTACCTACTTGGCCAATGCAAAATTTCAAGTGGTACTAATCAGAAAGTGCCCAGCACTTTCAGAGGACCTAGCAGCCTGCTTACCTGCAATCCCCAGGTACTTTGCAGGATCCATGCTCAGGGCTGCAGCCCTGACGACAGATTGCTAGAAAAGGAAAAAAAATAGGCAGGCATTAAAATTCAACCAACACGTGGGCAGTTTGTTCTATTTACTTTGATATGGTTTAAGCCCTACCTTCCCGGCAGTATTATAAATAGTCAACTCAATGTAATCTGCATAAAGAACATGGATAATAAAAACTTCATTCACGAGGTGCCGAGATTGGATACAGCTAAAGAAAAGAAGTGCAACAACTCTTGGATATGGTACCAAAAGGATTTTCTAAAATGAAAGCAATAGTCCTTTTCAGAGTTGCATTAAATTATTAGGCTGGTTGCCAAATTGCTCCCAACCAACGTAACTTGAAATCAGAATTCCCTACAGTGCAGAAAGAGGCCATTCAGTCCATCGAATCCACACTGACCTTCTGAAGAGCATACCAGACTCCAGCATCCTGTACCCTGTAACCATGCATTTCCCATGGCTAACCCACCTAGCCTGCACGTCCCTGGACACTGGGCAATTTAGCGTGGACACTCCACCCTAACCTGCACATCTTGGAGGAAACCAGAGCACCCTGGAGAAAGCCCACGCAAACACGGAGAACACGCAAACTCCACACAGGCACCCGAGGGTGGAGTCGAACCCGGGTCCCTGGCGCTGTGAGGCAGCAGTGCTAACCACAGAGCCACCGCGCACCCCCTAACGTCGCATGTACAAGTTTAGCATTTCAAGGTTCGAAAACCACGAGCCACCCCAGCTGTTTAATGTTATGGGGGTGGGGAAAGAGGTTCACACTAAGCAAGGGGGATAAAAGAAAAACTAACCTTTGTTACAGTCATGCCCCATCCAGCCCTCCAGACAGGTCTTGTTGCCATTATGATCGCAGGTGTAGTGTCCAAAAAAATCATCCCTCGGCCTGCAAAACTTGTTACATCCAAAGCCGTAGTAGTGTTCGTCACACACCACCCTGATCTGGTATTCAAAGTGGGCGACTGCACCATTGTGTCGTAGTGTTTGCCACTGGTGGCTGGGGTTAATCATTCCAGAGTAAACAGCCTTCTCTATGGTATCTCCTGGACCTGTATCCAAAACCATATAGAGTCAACACTTCCAAAGTACTGGCTTAGAAAGTGATGCTAAACATCCAGCCTCAGAATGACTGTTCTGCAAACAAATGGACTTAAGAGTCATACAGCACAGAAACAGACCCTTTGGTCCAACCAGTCCACGCTGACCATAATCCCAAACTAAAACTAGTCCCACCTGCCTGCTCCTGGCCCATTTCCCTCCAAATCTTATCCAAATGTCTTCAAAACGCTGAAACTCTGCCCACATCCTCTGCTTCCTCAGGAAGTTTATTCCACACGTGAACCACTGTGCGAGGGGAAAAAAAATTGCCCGTCTTTTTTAAAATCTCCCTCCTCCCACCTCAAAAATGTCTTGAAATCCCCCATCCTAAGGGGGGGCGAAAAATAAACAAGTACCACTCACGATCTATGCCACGCGTTAAGGCCACCATAGTCCTCGAGCACCATACAGAGAGCGAGAGCGAGGGCGAGGGCGAGAGCTGATGGTGGGTTTAACTGGAGGGTCACCACACCTTGGGGTCAGGGGTGAGGTTTAGAAGGAATCCCAACCTCAGCCAGTACAGGTGTGGTTGGTGTCACTCTACATTGCAAACCCAGCCAGTTAACTGAGCTAAACAACCACCCAACCCACTGGGTAGAACGCTTTGCGTCTACATCCTTGTACTAGCACTGGCAGGGGTCCGATGGGCCGAACAGCCGCCACTGCCATAATTTGTACTGCACGCTGACTTTATTGATGGAATAAAATCAGTGTTACAAATCCCCACAGCTATCAGAAATGCAAAAAAAATAACGTCACACACACAACATAATGAGAAAGCCAGCGTTTGGCTTCCATATTGAAGCCAACTCATTCAGAGCATGAATGTTGGGAGATGCACACACACTCTCTTCTACAGTGGACCGTCAGCAATGACACACCTACAAACATTGGAAATTACACTTCTGCAGGGCAGACTTGCTGGCTTCACACAGTGATCAGAACCTGTACAGTACATTGGCTCTCAGGCGTTATTTATTAACTGTCACTTCTGGCTTCAGAAAACAACCTTGGAACAGTTGTCTCTAAATTATGCCGCCAAAATAATATTTCACATCAAGCTGACACATGGGAGAGTTCTGTGGCATTTGACAGGGGCTCTCCAGTCTCAGACACCCAACTTAGCACCTCCTTTCAACCTGCTGTCAGCAACACTTGGTTAGAAAGTGAAGATTTTATCTAGAATACCTGACCAGGATGGTGGCGCTGAACAATACATCTCCAATTTGTGTCAAACAGCCGAATTCTAGCCAATCCCTTGGCACTGGAGAGCGCACACAAAAACCAAACTAGCCAAATTATGAAACCATTAATGAATTGCAATTCGTTTGCCGATTCAACAAGAAATTTTAACAATCAAGGCCCAACGATCTTTTTAAAAGCCTGAAATAATTTTAAGAGGGCATTATTTCACTAATAAAAATGCCAGCGATGCGACATCACAGCTGAGGGTAGATTGTATTTACACAAAGCAACATACTTAGAATAAATGGGAACACAGTAAATTTGCATTCCCTGGCGCACACTGGGTGGTACTGAAAAAGCAAAAAAAAATTAAACCACTAATTTCTTGTGGTAACAGGAATTGGATGAAAGTACGCTTCAATGTATACCCACTAAAAATGGAGGGAAAATATTTCAGCTGGGCCCCTTGACAATCACTTCAGACTGACTACATAGTAACAGTCGTGCCTGCAACTGGGTGACTCCTGGTGCATCAGATACAAGGCAGATTTTACCATAGCAGCTTTGCAAAGTGCAACTCCATGGATTATAAACTTCTTGAAGGCTTTTGGCACAGAATTACTGCATTAAGCAGCTGGCTCTGCAGTTGCAATGGAACACACTTAGACCCAGTGAGCTAGCAGGTCTATGTAGGATAACAGCAAACTGTTACAGGCCTAACCACCTTTCTCCTGAAGTTGCTTTTTGGGCTGGCAACAACTCCTGGAAGACCAATCTTCCATTAAACAGCCAAAGCAGCACCCAGACTGTCTTGCAGGTTTAAGCACCGTAAAACCATTTACATTATCCATCCTTATGGCACCTTCATGATAGCCTGCAAATGCCAGCCATCAAAACAATGATAGAACATTAGATTAAGACAGAGGATCATCTAAACAAAAACTGCACAAGGGAACAGCGAGTCTTCGGGTTTTCCCCAAAGCATTGGGAAACAAAAGTTATTACTTCCAAATCAGTCCAATAATCAGATTATTATAGGGGTGTGGTGAGTTATTTCCTAATCCTGCAAATTATGAACAATGGCACATTCCAAAGGTAGCCACCTGTTGAAAAATGTAATAAGGGACTTCATTTGGCCTGGGATATCGTTTAAAAAAAGATCACAAGAGGGATTTCCTGTGAATCAACTGTTTACGTTGTACAATAAATCCAGAAGTGAACAGGTTTATACTCGCAAACCAGAAACCCACTTATAACCAAAACAGTAAACAAATAGGTTGTACAATGGTGCACTTCTGTAGGAACTACGCTAGCTGAATTTACTGTATTCCCACTTACTCCACATGTTGCTGCCTGTTAATATGGTCTACCTTCAGCTGTGTCATACTTTCATCACTGGCATTTTCAAAGCGAAATAATGCCCTGTTAAAATTATTTCTGACTTTTTAAAAGATCATTGGGCCTTGATAGTTAAAATTTCCTGTTGTGTCAGCAAACTAATACAATTCATTAAATGTTTCTTTTTGTTAATGCACACCTTCGATACAAGGAGAAAAACGTTTCTTCCAAAAAGCCCAGACCCAGTTATCTCTCTCAAGCAATGAAGGCCTTTTTGGCACACAGGCAGATATTTGGAACATAGACGCATCTGTTTTGTTTCCTCATCCACAGGCAATTGTCAATGAGATAACAGGACTCCATCCTTCACCCAAGCAGATACAGCAACAGGGCTGCCCACTGAGACCCCACAGCTCTGGTAAGGATTCACGCAAATAATAAAACTCAACTCTCGCTTTCAAGCTTCCACGTGTGCAATCGTGAAAAGAAAAATCAAATCCATGAATCACAAAAGGATACCATTTGAGTTTACAGGCAAGGAAGGCAAATGGACTGTTGCCCTTAATTTGAAAGGGAATAGAGAGACTTTGCTAAAACTATGTGAAGCACACTGGTGAAAGCGCACCTTGAATATTGGGAATAGTTGTGGTCCCCATATTGAAGGAAAAACATACTGGTATTGTAAGGTTCATGTCATGCAGTGTTTAGTGCCCTACCACTAAGCCATGAGGTACCCAAGGACTAGGCTGGCAATTGTTTGCATTTGGGTACCACTTGCTCCAGATGTGTGCAATATATCTTTGAACAGGGTGATCAGAAAATATCTATACTGGCATTGGAGGCAGTCCAGAGAAGGTTCACAAGGTTGATACCAGGTATGGCGGGATTCGAGGGGTTTGTATATGTTGGGCCTGTACTCATTGGAGCTTAGAAGCATGAGAGGTGATGCTATTTAAAAGGCAAGAGGTTCTTAGTGGCAGATGTGGAGGGGCTGTTCCCCCTTGTGGGACAGTCTGGGACCAGAGAGAGTAAGGTCTCACCTATCTGAGAGAGATATGGAAGAATTTCTTTTGAAGGTAGTCAATCAGGCTGGATCCTTAATTACATACAAAGGCCAACATAGATTTTTGGTCAAGAAGGAAGTAAAGAGTTATGGGGAAAAGGCAAGAAAGTAGAGGTGAAGATTATCAAACCAGTCATGATCTCTTGGAACAGTGGAGCAGGCTCCAATGGGGTGAAAGGCTATTTCTGCGCCTACATCTTACAGTGCCAACTGCAAAAACTTACAACCCTAATGATGCAGAGCATTAGCAGGATGGATGGGTTCTCTTTGTTTGCCTACCCAGAAACAAGCACAGTTTTGGCTTACAATATTTGACCAGACTGACAAGACAAAGTGAAAAAGCAAAATCTCAACTAAAACTCATCCGTGTTGGTTAGGTGGTTATTACATCCGTGTGAATAGGTGACTTGGCCCTGCAAAACTTCAGGGGTTTAATTCAAATGGAAAAGCATTGCTCTATTTTATGAACACTCCACCCCCACCCCAGTAACATTGGGACTTCACAAGGTGTGGATAGATTGGAAAAGCTGGGATTGATCGTCTGACAAACAGAAAGCTCGCGAAGGACAAACGGAGTTTTCAAAATCGTGAAGGATCTGGGTGGAGTTGGTAGGGAACAACAATTTCCATTAGCAGAGGATTGAAAACCAGAGTGGGACAAATTTAAGACAATGGGCAAAAAGAAAGGCAAAGGCAGCAAACAACTTCTTTTTAAAAAGAGCACGAGGGGCTCAGACTTTGGTCAAAGGGATTTAATTGCAGCTTTCAACAGCCAATTGGATAAGCAGAATGTTGGCAGGGCAAGGGGCAGACAGGCTAACCACGTGGCTCTTGCAGACAGGCAGCATGGACGCAATGGGCCAACTGGCCTCTTTGATCCATGAACTGTCCTATCACGAACAGGAGTGAGCTGTCCCTGCCAAGTAACAATTTAACATGGGGATACAGCGCTCAAGGGACTAGGCCGGCAGTAATAAAATTGTTTGCGTTTTTCTGCATCTGTGACAGGTAAGCTCAATTTGTTTCAAATCGCGCACAACGCATTTAAAAACATGCGCGCTTTATTCGGGAATCCAGGAAATCCTTTTAAAAAAAAAGGCCAAGCGTTGACACAGACGGTGGAGAATTCTGCTTCGGCTGTAGGGAATGCGCAGCTCTTGTACATTACCAGGTTTATGATGCACAGTTGTGCACATTGCTGCTGGTCAAGGCCTCGTAGGTCTGCATGACCCAAACACCTGCTGACACCCATCAGCAGCTTGAAAACATTCTCATAGCCAAGTAAGGCATGTTCGAGCTTAGAGCCCCCTCCCATGCAGCCCACCTGTCAAGCAGGCAGTCCACCAGTGGGAAAGGGCTAGACAGAAGTGTGTGTGTGTGTGTGTGTGTCTGTGTTGGGCTGGGGAAGGAAACGGCCAGGACTAAGACTCTTCTAGGTTAACAACGTGAGATGGGAGTGTGTCAGAACAAGACCGGAAGAAAGACGTTAACATTTTATTACTATCAGAGCTGGAGGGGTTAGATGACATCGTCAGCTACCAGCACACACCATTTGGCAAACAGCACAAATCTCTCCTCCAAACCAGGTCAAGGGGAGATCCGAAGGGGATTAACGAGTATACCTACCATCTCTCCATTGCCAAAACCAGCCTTCCTGCTTCAAGTTAAAATGATATATTTTAAACAAAAAAGAAAACAGCCTCAGTGAGCGCACCACTGCTATTTATACAGCACAAATCTGTAACCCAATCGGCTCAGACACTTACTGGTGTCATTATTGTAGTCACAGGCTTCCACAATCAAAGTGTACGACCGCTGCAAGAGGAAACGAAAAGACAGGCGTTAAAATTAAGCAGCATGAAAGCAACATTCTTTCAAAAGACACAAAAAAAATCTCAGCCCCCTGATATTTACACACTTCACCGAGCCAAGTGATTAAACATCTTTGTGCAACGTTTGAGGGTCGGCCAAATTTCCTTTTATGATATTAATTAAAATCACACTGACCCTTTGGGTGCACAGGTCCTGACAATATAATCAGAAGCTTAAAGCACAGATACCATTACAACCCATCCTCCACCCTCTCACCCTGAAAATTAACTTGATCTTCCATTTCCACCCCTCTTCATTGGCAATTTTTTTTTGGTACATTGAGCAAGATTGAAAAATAAAACTTAAGAAGCTGTCAATTTCCGTAACACAATGGATGTCAAGACTGCCTTTCTACCACCCCGCACCAACCCGCCGCCACCACCCCCCCCCGCCGCAGCTGTAAGTGAAGAACATTGAGGTAGACAAGGTAAATGAGCAATACAATCCCATGGGTTTTCTTCATTTCAGCACCCCTTTCAAAACTCTTTGTCTGTCTTAGGCCATCATTGCTCCCACAAGTATCAAGTGTCGAAGGGCAGGTCCAATGAATCACAACAGAAGAAAAGGAACATTTTCCTGTCTGCACAACAAAAGTTGATGCGAGAAAACCATCGTGGAACCAAAAAAAAACCACCTACTCTCCCCTTCCTACAGGCACCAATCGCACTAGGACCGTGCGACACGACTGAGCATTGAAAAGTAATACTAGATAATACGCAGCCCTGCCAGCTAAAAGACTCCATCAAACTGCAATTAAAAAAAAAGGGATCTGCTTTGCAATAGTGACCAATTGTATCAAGCCCAATTCTACACGTTTGCCTTTTTGAACAGAAAGGATTTTTGGTTGCGTCGTACTCTGGTTTCATAAGGGTCAGCACTTGTTTTTTTTAAAGAGAATTATATTCCTCCCCATGCAGAGAACTGTTTTAACTTCCTATTAATGATGATGACAGTCACAATGCTGACACCAGCAGTCCGAAACAACAATGCCTCAACCTCTACTGTGAGCAGCAATCATGAATTCTACAAATAAAAGAAAGGCGTGATAGATAATATTTTTGGACCGAGACTTAATTATGTGTCATAGTCAAAGCCAAGTGAAACTGAAGTTTCACTCTGATAACTGTGGGAAAAAAAGCCTCTAATACAACCAAAACCAGGCAAGCCCAGACACGTACTAAAACTTAACAACTTAACCTGCAGACTCAACTTAAAGACTCTCCAACCTGTAGCCTCTAAAAGCATTCGTCAGACGATAGGCTCACAACATTGACTAATGCCACTGAAAATTCAATTAAACATGGGAAGCAATGTGTAATCACAAGTTTGCTTTGCCAATGTGATGACAGAAAGAAAAGGGCTTGGATCAATTAAACCCTAAAGCAAACAACTCAGATATTGGATGCATGCATGGCTTGGCACCCAGGGTTTGCATTAATGAATGTTTACAACAGACACAGATGATAGAAGTTGGGCAAGACTGTGGGGAGGAAAATGCCATCGCGGGCATAACCTGAAACCGCAGGATTCTACACATACATTTATAAAGCACCTCTGAACGCCACAAGAATGTCTTAAATGCTTCAGGGGAGTGCAGTAATAAAACAGAAGACGCTGGGCCAGGATGAGGTGATTTTTGGATAGGAGATCACTGTCAAAACGCCCAGCTGAAAAGCTGGTTTTAAAGATGCAGCCAACGAGAGGAAGTGATGCAGACAAGGAGTTTGAGGTCAGCGCCTAGGCGACTTAAAGAACAGCGACCAGCGCAGAGCGACAAAACAGAAGAAGCTTGAATGGGAAAGAGTGCACAGCTGAAGGGTTGGAGGAGGTTAGAGACTGGAAGACCCCCCCCAAAAAAATGGAAATTTTAAAATTGAACCATAGGTAGTCTGAGGGCATGGGACTTGATGTGAATTAGTGAGCAGGCAACAGCTTTAGAGTGTGTTCAGGTATACAGAGGATGGGAAGCCAAATACCAAGTACATTGGAACAGTTGAGTCCGGAACCAAAAGATGGAAGAGTGTTTCAGCAGACAACCTGAATAAAGTGGGGTCAATTTGATCAACGTTACAGAAAGAGATTAAGAGTAGTCTTCGTGATGGGCCAAAGCTGAAAGTTGACATGCAACAGTTTCAGAAGCAGGAAGAGGGGAGGAATCAGCAGCTAGAACCAAAGACAACCATCACATCATTAAATTAAACCACATTATTTCAATGTAAAAATGTGTTTTGCAGGATGGGCTGCCGCCAAACATAAAGAACTGAACTCAGCCCATGGTCTGCACTGGAACGAGTGCATTTTAACCAAATTTTTAAAAGAGGCAAGACAATTCAGAACTGATATGCACAGATTCCACTTAAGTGGGTGGGGGGGGGGGGGGGGGGGCGGTGGCAGAAACAGAATGGAATTGCCCCAAAACACGATCTAATGACCCCCTGGTGGAAAGGGCACAGACAACGTCAGCTGAATCCTCAAAAATCAGGCTCCACTGTAAAGTTCTCTACTGTCAAAGACAACAATTCAACACAGGCCAGCGCTCAATGCCCTAGGCTTGCGCCTGAAGAGCCTAAACCACTAGACAAAAGCCAGCATCTGCACACCAGCCCCTTAGAGTCCCATCTCCCACCAGTTCCAGAAGACAAGATACAGGGATGTCCAAATTATATAACTGCCACCTCACCCACAAACAGCATTATGGCTTGGCTTAGTGTTTCAAAATACAGGAGCAACAAGTCTGATTGAATTACATTTGGGTCTTTGTTTCCTCTTAATGCCACCAGGTAGGAGAATACAAATAAATTCCAGCAATGATGCAACTGCACGCAACTGGACACACTGCAGAAATTCTCCAAGGCTCCACGAATAGCATCTTTCAAAGCCACAACTTATGCCATCAAGAAAGGAAGACAAGGGCAGCAGACACATGGGAACACCACCACCAAGTTCCCCTCCAAGCCGCTTGCCATCCTGACTTGGAAAAATATCACCGTTCCTTCAGTGCTGCTGGGTCAAAATCCTGGAATTCCCTCTCTAGCAGTGGGTCTATATACAGCTCTTAGAGCAAGGCAGCACGGTCACATTCTCAAAAAGGTAACATAGGATGGGCAATAAACGCTGGCCCAGCTAACGATGCCCACATTGCCCAAATGAATTTTAAAAACTCCACACGTTAATACTGTGTGTAAAATAACTAACTTGGTCATATTATTAATTGTCAATATTAAAACACATGGCAGATGTGCTCCATTAAAATGTTCCCCTGATGATTCACTGACAGGTTATCGGTGTTGCATAGATATCACCGCACCACTTATTTTTCCCATGCTGAGTTTTGACCTACACTCACTGGAATTAATAGACAGCTCAGGACACAATGTAGTTATTCAAACCAAATGTCCTGGACAAAAGAAATCATTCTGCCATTATAATAGCTCAGCACACAGGAAAGCCATGATCCGCCCACATTAACCAATAAAAATATTAACCCTTAATGGGGGCTGCACTGGAGAACAGACAGTTACCTTTGCTCATATCAGATACCATCTCTATAAAAAAGATTAATTCGTGTACTTCATATTTAATTTCCAAGTTATTATAATCAATTGGTGTTTCCACCGCCTTTTGTATTACTAATTGCTAAATATTAGATCTCATTTACCAAAAACAAAAGCCCATCTCTCAACCTACTCCCGACACCAGAACAAAAGGTTTTACAAGTTTATTGTAAGGTGTTGATAATGTGAAGCCCCACCCCTTCCCCAGCACCCAAAAACAAAGTTAACAACTGTACAATAAGTTTGCAACTTTTGAAATTATAAACAATGCAGTGGAACAGTTATCAAAGGAATATTGTTCCCTGGAGTTGGAAAAATGTACTTTCAAGTAGATATAATCTACAAAAGGGAGTGAACAAACATTCTATTCCAGCAACAGAATATATTGACTATAAAAAAATAGGAGCAGGCCATTCAGCCCATCAAATCTGCTCCACAACTGAATGAGATCCTGATAATCTTTAACTCCAACTTCCTGCCACAATGCATCTCAACTGATTAAAAAAAATCTCTCAACCTTGAGTATAACTCAATGAGCCAACCTTGACAGCACTCAGTGATAAAGAATTCCATGAATTCACTATCCTCAAAAATTCCTCATCTGTCTTGAGATTATGCCCACTGATCCTAGATTCACCATGGGGAAATAACTTTTCTGCTCTACCCTGTCAAGTCCTCTAATAATCTTGTATATTTCAGTAAGGCCACCGCTCATTCTTCTATATCCCGATCTACTCAATCTCTGTCCACAAGACAGTCCCTCTACACCTAGTATCAGCCTAATTAATCTTCTCTGGACTTCTTCCAAAGCCAACAAGTTTCCTTAGACAAGGAGTCCAAAACTGTTCAGAATTCCAGCTGCGATCTAATACCTTGTATAGTTTTAGGAAGACTTCCTTATTTTTAATACTCCATTCCTTTCGAAATAAAGGCAACATCCCATTTGTCTTATTACCTGAGCCTATATGCTCGAGATGTACAAGGACTCTCAAATTCCTCTGTTCTGTAGGTTTCTCTAATAAACATTCAGCTCCTCCATTCTTCCTGCCAAAATGCATACCTCATTTTCCCCCCCACATTATATTCCATCTGCCAAATTATTGCTCACTCACTCAATGGGTGCGTCCTTTTGCAGAATTTGTCTGCCTCACCTCTTGCCTTCCCATGTATTCGGGTCATGTGTAATCTTGGCCACTTTCCTCATCAAAGCCATGGAAATATATTTTACATAATTATGGCCCCAACACCGATCCCTGTGGCACTCCACTAGTTACTAACAATTGCTCTTTGCCAGCAAGCTATTTAAGGGGTATACATTAACAATACTATATCACCAGTTCTAAGTGAGAGCGCGATTGTGGAAGCGATAAAGAAAAGCAGTTGCACATTTCAAAAGGAAAGCCCAAATAGATGCAACATAACTTAATATTTCACGTACAGGCCCTATCTAGCCAAATGTATGGTTCACTGACCCCTTGCAGTTATTCATTTTCTCTGCCTGGTCAACACAATAGACTGTGGCATTTCCCTGCCTTGACCTACTTGGAATATGTGTCTCCTTTAAAGAACAATCCTAGCTTTCACCAGGCACAAACCTAAAAATAGTCTACCACACATGATTTTCAACAAAAGATTTCAGAACCGAGCTCTATAAACTCAGTGGAGTGATGAGTCAAGTCTAGGATTCCCAATACTTTGAGTTAATGATTCTACCTCCATTTAGAGGTGAGAAGAGGGGTATTTATCTGACACAAAGAACATAGTAAAGCAGTCACACATTGTTCAATGTCATCAGGCGGCTGTTCTAATGAGCTACAGGAACCATCAATATCTAACTGAGGGATTAAGCCAAGGTCAGCATCTTGGTCAATGTCTTATGGGATGCTGCAGTGCAAAACACCTGCAATCATAGGTCAGTACAGTCCAGAAGGCCATTCAGCCATTATGTTCAGACAGACTCTTTCAGGGAATAATCCAATTTGCCACATTCTCCATATCTTTCCAACTTCCAAAGGAAACCAGATAAACATTTGAAAACAAGTGAGTCTGCAAGTTTCATCTAAATCGTAGCTATTCCTTAATTAAAACAACCCCTTCACAGGATTTGTTTTGGCCAATCTCCTTACAGCTATACTCTCCTGTTATTACTAAACTTTGATGTTGCAAATGTCTCTTTCCTACACCTCGACCTTCTATGAGTTTAAGGACATCGCTCAAATAAATTTGTGGTTTTATAGATGGGAAATTTGGTAATCATTTTTAGCAAACTAGACTGCATGCAATATTCCCTTCATTAAATTCTAGCAAGTCATCAGACATTCAAAAGGGTAAAGAAAAATCACCACAATCTTCCAGATCATAGGATTGCGCCCACGGAGTGGGAAAGACAGGCAGAGAGACATGGCTGGTGGCATGAGGGTCACCACACCTCAGCCAAGAGGAGAAGTTGAGAAGGAAAGTACCTCATGGTAACCTCAGCTGGTATGGAATTGAACCTACACCAACTGGTGTGACTATCAAAACCAACCGCCCAGTCAACTGAGCTAAACCAACTCCCAGAGAGTTAGGGGCAAAAAAGTTAATTGGCAAAGTTAAATTGTCCACGCCCAGCCAACAGTGGCTCAGTTGGCAGCGGTCCTGGGGCAGAAGTCAGAGGATTGTAGGCTTGAGTCCCACAACTCCCTCAGATAACATCCCAGGGCAACAGAAAGGGGGAATGACAAAGTCCTTTCAACAGATGCCCCACTTTCCCACCTTGGGTGGACCCAAAAGATTTCTCCCCACCAGCAAGAGGGAGGTACCTGTGCTCCGGCCAATATTTCGCACAGACACTGGATTACTTGATCAGTGTCACGTTGCTGCTTGTGGGAGCTTGCTGTGCACAAATCAGATTGCATTTCCTACATTTACACTTTCAACGTTCAGTTAGCTGGACAGCTGGTTTGTGATGCAGAGTGACACCAGAGTTGGCTCCGTTCCCATCACCGGCTGTGGTTATCAGGAAGGACTCTCGTTCTCAACCTCTCCCCTTGCCCAGGGTGTGCTGACCCTCAGGTTAAGCCACCAGTTGTCTCTCTCTCTGTAATAAGAGAGCAGTCCTATGGTTCGGTACGGCCATAGTGACTTTAACCATTTAAAAGCACTTGATTGGCTGTAAAATAAAAGTCCTGGAGAACTGCTTTGAGGGAGTGACAACTGGTGGGGAGTTTGATGTGCAGGTCACGTGGAGAGGGGTTTGAGAAGGCAGCACCTTCATTGTAACCTCAGCCAGTGCAGGAATTGAACCCACAATATTGGTGACCCTCCGCATCGCAATCCAGCCATCTAGTCAATTGAGCTAACCGACCCCCATGATTATTGAGCACTTAGTGACCCCCAAAAGGTCATGAAGAGTGTAAAAACACGGAAGGGGCCCGTTTCGAAGGCCTAGGCAGCTCAGAGCAGTTTTGTCCCTTCAGAGCAATACCCTAGAACAATCCGAGACATGCTCCGTTGAGCAAAGTGTTAAGAAGTTTGATTTACACAGTGGGATCCTTTTATTTCATCACATCAAACAAAGCGTTTAATGGTAAGGCTTTAACCAAAAGCGCACATGCTGTTAGACACCCAGCTATAGCCAAACTGCGATCCAATATCCCACAAGATCCCCAACGCCCAGTTCGATAGCCCCCCACCCACACAAAAGAAGATAGCGAACCACTGCTGCAATTTCACCGAAAGCAAAGTCAATTAACCACCTCTAGGGCTCCAGAACAGGAGGGGAATTAAAAAAGAAAACCACAGTTCATTGCCACATTGAGATGTAAAACCAAAAATTAACGACAGAAGCAGCTGCAAGTCTCTCTCCTTTCAGAGCACAGTGGTCACATGAGCAGTTGAAGGCCAGCACCCCTCTAACGCTGCAGCTGTCCTCCGGTTAACGATGAAAGGTCGAAACACCGCTATCCAAACATCCCATAAACCGGGTCGGTGCCTGATCTGATAAAGCCCACTGGAATAATTAGTAAGCCCATGAATATATAATGTGCTGACGTTGTCATTGAGAGGTTCTGGTGTGTCTGAGAGCTTAGCAAAGCCGAGTCTACTGGTGCTTCCTGTTGCTTGTCATGTATTCGCATTATTTCTGGAAGGTTCCATTATATTCTGTAATCCTTGCTGCAGTCAGTTTGCTTTTCCTATTGTCCTTGGTTAATATTAGCAATCCCCACCTCTGTCTGGGTGACCAGAACACCACTTCCTAGACTCCAAATACTGATAAGCCCAACACAGCACGTTTTGTGTTTTCTAAAAAAAAAGGTTGGGGTGAGGGAACGTGAGCGCAATGCAAAAAGTTATCATCCTGCTGAAAATGGCAAAAAGTTTTCCCAACTTTAACAAGAGTGAATCCTCCCCATCTCTGCACCCCCCTCCAACCCCTGATTTTCTTGTATTGGAGAGAATCACACTATTGATATATCTGTCAAATGCAGCAGTTAGAGGCTGCAAAGTTAACAGAAGCAATACCTCACAGTCAACGAGGCACAACCAGTCAGATTCACAGACTGCAAGTCTGGACAAGGAGGTCTGGCTTCCCAGGCCAAAGTGAAATAAAACGGAACATGGACAATTTTTTGTGATAAATCAACTCTTGCTTGCATAAACCGTAACCTCTCTCTTTATCCATCATCCCGAGTCACAGGTTCCTTGCTACAACTTAAGTTGGCTGCAGGACTGTCAATTTAATTTTTTTTTTAAAAACTAAAACATTACTCCATGCAAAATGGCTTTCCAAATAAATTGGCCATTTTCAATTGACATGTGGTTTCCTCACGGTCGCAGCACTGTGTGTAGCAAGCATCACTACTGGTTAAAACAAAGCCAGATTTTTCAGTCACATCAAAATTACTTTGTTACCAATACCAGGAAGCATGAGAAACTGTACCTCGTTTCACTGCACCCAGTCCATTTCTCAGACAAAGGAACAAGTGCACAAGATCCCACTGTCTAGCTGCTGGCCTCTTAGATTTCATGCTCAGACGTGGTCACTATACCTTAGGTGACTGTATAAAATTTGACATTTGATCTCAACTGCAGAGTTCAGTGACCAAAAATTCCAGCAAGGCTTTACCTCTATGATAAACAATATGAACATTTGTTAAGTTAGGCCATAAAACCATGTGCCACAGGCATTAAAGACAAATTTCAGTAAACTTCATCTACCTAAGAAGTGTTCTCTTCCTCCTTTTAAGAGGGAGACAGGAGGGGAAAAAAAAAAATCCACATCTGAAGTTGATTATCATTCTTTGATTTTGCCAGAAGGCATAATCAGTGCACTGCCTGGCTAGCCAGAAGTTTTCCCACACACTTTCACACAAATTACCAGGTGCACCCTCACTTACACTGCCTGGAGACCACAACTGCAGCTC
The DNA here is from genome assembly GCF_021869965.1 of Rhincodon typus. Lineage (NCBI taxonomy): Eukaryota > Metazoa > Chordata > Chondrichthyes > Orectolobiformes > Rhincodontidae > Rhincodon > Rhincodon typus. The sequence continues at coordinate 6,762,201 of NC_063340.1, read as the reverse complement.
AAATCCATGGGAGTTTGAAAATGACAGATTTGCAATGCTTCGGGAAAATTATCGTGCTGTTTAGTTGTACTGCAGTACCGCCTTCAGTCGCAACCTGAGTACAAACTCTCTCCTTGACAAAAACTATAATTTTGCTGAATACTATCACTGCTAAGTGAATTAACTCCAGAACAAAGCTCTCCTTAGAAATGCAGAGTTATCCATTTTAAAAAGCAATCCTTTCACAGAATTTTTTATATGCGTTGAAATTCTGCATCTCCGCTAAAGAGCCGAACCAACTTTCAAGTCAGTATTTTAGACTGATTGAAAAGATGATAACTTATCCACAAGCTAGGATGATAGTTTCAGCTTTTCCCAAACAATTCTAAGTCAGGCATGCTGGAAGGGGGAAGAACTAACTGATTATTCCCAGGACGAGCCTACCAAGCTTTGAAAAAACGTTCCCAAGTCCCATAGAAAAGCTGTGTCAATTAAATCAAGGGAAAAAAATATTTCCTGAATAAACTACACGTGGTGATAGTGTGGAAGGAATACAACTTATTGGAGCCAGGAGATTGTCTGGTTTATTCACCAAGCCAACTTCTAGCACATCCCCCCCACTAGAACGCATCAAGTTAATTTCTGCTCCAGAATTGCTCTTCACATCGTCCAAAATTCAAGTCACCCACAGGTTGTTTCAAAAAGTTCAAAACACACCTGAGAAGCTGAGGGGATAGCGCAGACAACATTCTAAGTACCATGCCTACAAGACAGCATTTTGATGAGGTTTTAAATTAAGTTAAACACAGGGCAACAAAGCCTTTTGTAAAAATAATGAACCATAGAGGGAGCTTGCACTGTACACATTCAGTTCAGTGCTTAGAATGCTGCCAACTCTGAAAAGTAGAGCTGGCAAAACTATTTGCCAAAAATACATCCTACCACTGCATTCATTTTATATTTACTCTTTCACTGTCATGGCCGTAGCCTCTGCGTCAAGGGGAGATGGATTTACTGGAGATAATCTGGAGTTATCCCTCTGATGTGCAAGGCTAAGTTTACTGAAAATTTTAAGAAGGAAAGCAGCAGCCCTGTATACAATGCTAACATGTTGCTCGTAACTGGAGCAGAATTTTAAACTCAGGATTGACTATTTTTACAAAAAAAAAAGGGAAACAGGGAGTTGCGCCAATTTCTTCCAATGCAGGTGCAGCTTGAGTGGTTTCTAGTTATTCCTCAGTGCCAGCCCTTTGCTGCGTCTCCTGGCAACCCATTCAACCTCCCAGTCATCTCAATGAATTTACAGCCTACCATCTCCACACTCATTACTCTCATTTCCCCGTCAAACTCTTGCACATCAGGAGGCGAGCTGCTAACTATTTGTGAAAATTTACCCCCACGTTCGCTATTATATACAACAACTCCCACCCAACTTCTACCTTACCCTACTGTGGCACAATTTACATTTGCTGATTTGTCATAATGGCTGGAATTGCTAAGTACATGCCCTCTGAATGAGTAAGCATGCAAAATGACAATGGCCAATTAGAGCTCACCTTTCAACACAAAAGGAAGGGGGGGGGGGGTGGAGAAAGAGAAGAGGAGAAGAGAGAGAGAAAGGAAGTGTCAATAGTCGTAGTCAAGGCAACACAGCTTTTCCAACCATATACCCCCAATTACAAGGAATGTCCTTCTTTGTATCAGGTCAACTGCAATACTAAACCAGCACCAAGGAACTAAAATCCCCAACAGCCCCAAAATGAAAAGACCCAGTGCTGATTACAGGAGATCCAAGTGCAGGGGGGTGGTGTCTAATATAGGACATTTAGTCTCAAAACATCATTGCACAACTTTTTCCAGACAATACTCTCGATTTCTCCATGCCTCTCAACACTGCATGGAGTTATACAAAGGCCATCCACAACTACTCGGCTAAGAGCTTACTAGACTATTATGGCACACAGCAAGCAAAAAAATAAACTTACTCAGTGCTTGCAGAGCCATTTTGCTTGCCTGCAACTCAATTACCAATGTTTCATTTTTCATCTTTCCTTTTATGGGAGAGTGGAGGAAGAAGGGATGCACATAATCCAGACAATCCTCTCCTTTACAAGCTGCAGGGTGACCGTCAGTCGCAGTAACAGACCCTTTTGAAAAGGAAACAGATTGCACTGTTTCGATGGGATGTCGTTGCATTTTGACACCGGAGAACATGGTAAGAAATTCTGTTTTTTTGTGGAAGGGAAACTCAAAATCGCCCCCACAAACTTTGCAAGTGAAAGTGACAAAATGTACAGCATGTCACAATTTCAATTTGTAGGTTTGTGTTTCAGTTGTACCAAGGCTCCACCATCATAACATCTGCCTCATTCTTTTGTTCATTTGAAAGCATTTACCACAAAAAAGGGAAACATTGAAAGCGCTAAATGGGAACAGAAAGACTACATTAGTACAACAGTATTATCTACGTACATTGTGCGTAACGTGGGGAACTGAATCACCTTTTTATATAGGAGGCTAATTGGGCATCTAGCCACAACTTCAGGCTCAAAACCCTGGTCATTTCCTTTAAACATGCAAGTCGGATTTAAAAATGGAATTCCCGTAACCAAGCTTCATGCGACAGCAACATGTTATGCATTAAAATTTACTGTGTCCCAACTGCTTGCAAATTGTACAGCTCCACTGTCATTGGGCCCCCTCACATGAAATCTGACTCAACAATTTCATAGTAGAGATCACAGAAGTACTTCACTTGGCTGATCTGCCGGAGCTGGATTCCTTGACTGAAACTGCACTGGAAGAATCTAAGATGTTGCTGCAATAACAGACACCTACACTAAAAAAAAATTGCAGATCCACCAATGCCACAATGTGTCAAAGCAAACTGCTTTTGCTTAAAATTACAACACTGGGCACCTCTAACATTTAAGCCCCGCTTACTAAAAAGTAAACACACCCCATGACCAAATACCGAAGGCGAGAAGGGAAAATTAAGGTAGCAAAGTGAAGTTCTGGGTACAAGTTTTTGGGAATACGTAGCAAGTTGGAGTCTCACCATACATCAACATTCCACATTAACTCAGCGGGAGTGGGTCTGAAGAGTTTTTAAGATGGCAATGAACACTTTCTGCTCATATCTCTCTTCCACTCCTCCCATCCCCAAAATAAAACGTGGAAATAGTTAAGAGTGTGATTAAAAAAATGCACACAGTCCTGTTAAAAGCTTTGCTTTCTGTAGCCCCTACTAGTCTGGAAAGCCAAAACATCACCAATGGAACACACACACACAGCCGTTAATGTTTTAGAATTGCTTTTTAAAAAGAAACTGCTTGAAAACAAGTGTTGAAACTGCATTAACAAGAACGTTTGAATATTATGAGGTGGTGGACAAGCCAAAAAAAAAAGTTTGTAAACTATTAGGTAGACAAACAAGCCCAGAAAACAAAGCGTGTAAACTAGGAGGTAGACCACACAAAAAATTACAGTAAACTATTAGGTGGGCAAGTCAAAAAACAAAAAAGTGTAGAGTGAAGTATAAACTAGTAAGTGGACAAGTCCACAAAGTGCAAGAAAATGCTGTTTTACAGTTCAAGCCGGAAAGGAGGCACCAAGGGGAGGAGAGAGACAGAAAGAAGCAGAGAGGGAGAATAAACTAAGCTGCTCCAGATTCACTCTCTCTCTCTCTCTCTCTGTTCCAGCAGCTCCCGTGGACTGACTCACCGGCCAAGCGAAACTGAAGGGGAGTACAATCCTGCGTTCGCTGTTGCTGTTGCCCGCCTTCAAGTTAAAGGTATTCCCTCCGATGACCGGGGTCGAGGAGAATCCGAAGCTGCAGGGTCCGCCGGGGGAGACACGGGACTGATACTCCTTGAGGCAGACTTTGAAGAAAGTGTTACACTGAGCCCGCATGCACTTGCGGTCTTGGTTTCTGGCGCTCCCTTCGCAACAGTTCCCATTCTGCAACTCGCCGTTAACATTCTGCATAAAGTTTATCTGCAACTCGAACTGCCCCGAAGCCTGGGAAAGCTGCAGGAGGACAATTATTTTTGTTTTTTTTTAAAAAATAAAAGCGACAAGTTTTAAAAATAAAAGGTGGTTGCTTATTTAATAAAACAAGCAGGAAAAAAAAAGTGGAAATCTCACACCACTACATACATTTTAAATACACAATTTTAAGACAAACCCCCGGAATTAGAGCATTGCAAACGCTTCCCAATTTGCAGCAACAACAACAAGAAAGTGCATTTGGAAAAGTTGCTGAGATTTTTGGGGGAAAAAAAAAAATTGCTGAGATTTTTTTTTCCCTCCTCACGATATGAGACAGTAGCAAGCCAGCGTTGTGAAGGAGTTAGAAATAAAAGAGGGGAAAAAAAAACCTACCTGGGTCCGCAAAACGATAAGGCAGAGAGCAGTAAAGACTGAAAACTCACTGCAAACCATCGCTTCGCCTCGCTTGCACTTGGCTGTACTGAGGGTGGAGCAGAACGCAACACAGAAATATACTGCACCGATTTTCGCATGCACGACTGGGAGAGACACTTGCTACAGGGGGAGAAAAAATGTTTGAAAAGAAAGCGAATCATCAATGCAAAACAAAACAACAGGGGGAAGGGGGGGGGGAAAAAGCAAGCCTGCTCCCTCTCTCTCTCTCTCTTTTTATTATTCTCCTTTATTTTCCAAACCGGCGACGTTTCTCCTCCCATGCACAAATCTCCACCTCGGTCACAGAGACACAAAACAAATCCCCCTTCCCCTCCTCCTTTTACATACAAAAAAAAATCACAGCCGTCTAGTTGATAGGGATAGTAACTGCTTCATCTGGACACAGAATGAGACGGAGAGAGAGGGAGAGACCGACGTATGCGTTTATTAATATGCATTAGAAGGGCTGGTCGAGGCTAATATTAAACGCCCACTTTTTTTGTAATCCCCTTTCCACAGACCGGCCCCCTTTTTTTGAGAGAGAGGGAAAAAAAAGTTTTTTTTTGGGGGGGGAAATGATAAAATTATGCCACAGATGGAGGATTTAAGCGTGAAGGCATTGAACAAAAAAAAACGTGTGGGTAAACTTTAAGAACTTACTAATACACATGGGGAATGTATATTGCAGATTGCTACACCATAATAAAGACTATTGTTGCTCCAGTATTAGTGTCGAAGGAGCTTTTGGGGGGGGGGTGAAAAAGAGATCTGGGAAAAAAAAACACACAAACAGACATATGTTAAGGAGAATGGGATAAAAGTGACTGTTGGTTCCTGAAATGTTGAGGTTTTCCCAGCTCACAGGGAAAGAGAGAGACAAGAATGAAATGTTGCTGCTGTCCTTGTCCTACACCTGTAGGCGTCTCTTCCTACCCATGTGGTCACTATTAGCCGCAGTGTGTATTGCAATTATATTGTGTCACCTCCGTCTTTTTCCTTCCCCCTCCCATACATTCCGCTAAGAACGTGGAGTCTAAACATTTATTTGCGAGGGGGGGAAAAAAAAAGAGTGAAAATTGCTGCGGGGTGCCTTGATGCTTACCAATCTTGCAATCTGCCCATTAACCCGCTACAATCTTGTTCAGCATGTGGAAAAAAGCTCCAGCTCACGAAATGCTCGTCGGTGCATGTGTGAAATACCTAAAGCACTTATTTTTGTTTAAAATCCGGTTTGGTTCTAATCAACGTTAATTTACAAATAACCACAAGGGCTGCAGCACACACACACACACAAAGTTACTGTTGCTTCTTATTGAATGTCGTTTCAGAGACAAAGTTAGTTTTGCTGAACTGAACATGTAAGCACCAGTAAAGTATATGATAATCGCCAATTATTGCGCCCCCTTCACACTGTTAAGCACCCCCCCTCCCTTACTGTTCACGTCTTTCGATAGATTTGCACAAAATTATTTACCAGGAACCACGGCGATTAACATCTTGATTACTGAACCTTGTGCCCATTATCTGAAATGTCGTTGTGAGATTCAGATTAATTTTACAAAATACTTTATTTGAAAATACTATTTTTTTTCAAGTTGCGTATGGGGAAGCAAACAAATGGATAAAGCTCCTTACAGACAGTAGAAAGACCTGATTGCTTTGAAAACTACCTGTTCAACATGTCTGTTAAATCGAAACTTACACAGCCACATTCTTTTTATATATATATATATATATATATATATATATAAATAATTAATTCCTAGGATGTGGGCATTGCTGGTAAAGGCCAGTATTTATTACTGTTCCAAATGCCCTTGAGAGTATGATCCTGAGCCACTTCTCTGAACTGCTCCAGCCTACTGTAGGAAAATACAGTTGAAAGTTCCAGGACTTTGACCCAGTAATGTATTTCCAAGTCAGGATGGTGAGTGGTTTGAAGGGGAACTTTCAGGTGATCGTGTTCCCATGTATTTGCTGCCTTTGTGATGGGCGAGTAGTATTATCACTGGACTATTAATCCAGAGACCAAGATAATGTTCTGGTGACCCAGGTTCAAATCCTGCCATGGCAGATAGTGGAATTTGAATTGAATAAATATCTGGAATTAAGAGTCTAATGATGACCATGAATTGTTCATTGTCAGGAAAAATCCATCTGGTTCACTAATGTCCTTTTGGGAAGGAAACTGCCATCCTTACCTGGTTTGGCCTATATGTGACTCCAGACCCACAGCAATGTGGTTGATTCTTAACTGCCCTCTGGGCAATTAAGGATGGGCGATGAATGCTGCCTGACCAGCAATGCCCTCATCCCATTAATGAATTAAGGAATCTTTCTAGCTGTATGCTAGAATTGGCTTCCTTAAATCATCTTGCCTCCATCTTCCCCCACACTCTCTCAAAAATAGGAGCAGGAATAAGCTATTCAGTCCTTCAAGCTTTCATTCAATTTGATCATGGCTGACCATCCAACACCGTATCATGTTCCTGCAGTTTTTCCACAAATGGTTGGATCCCCTTTAGCCTTAGTCTAACTCCTTGTTGAAAGCATTCAATGTTTTGGCCTCAACCACTTTCTGTGGCAAAGAATTCCACCACTCTCTGGGTGACAAAATTTCCCATAATCTCTGTCATCAATGGCCTACCCTGTAACTTTAAATTGTGACCTCCACTTCTGGACTCCCTGGTCATTGGGAACAATTCCTGTCAAATTCCTTTAGAATTTTTTTTAAGGTGTCTGTGATCCCTTCCTTATTCTTAAACTCATGTGAATATAGTCCTAACCAATCTAGTTTCTCTTCATGTTAGTCCTGCCTAATCACTCTCTCCATAGCCAGAACATCCTTCCTCAGATAAGGAGACTGAAACTGCATACAATACTCCAGGTGTGGTCTCATCAAGGCCCAATACAACTACAGTAAGATATCCCTGCTCCTGTACTCAAATCTTCTCGCTATGAAGATCAACACAACATTTGCCCTCTTCAAGAGACCGACCGACCTCCCTCTGCCTAAAAGTTTGCTTCCAGCTAACTGTTTAAGAAAGCAATTTAGCATCAGGTGAAGTCATGTAGATCAAAACCATCCTCACCTGCCTGGTTTCCTGGTTGTTCTTGGAGTCTCTTATAAATGTTTCATGCCAGATAGAGACAAAGGTACCTTGTTTTGCATATCTCCATAAGTTACAAAGCAATATATATATGTTAAACTGTGTACAAATATGTTTGAAATGTACAAGTATTTTAATCAATGCAAAAGTGCCTTTTCATCTCTGAAACAGCCATTGTGAAAGTCAAATTTTTGTCCCTATCTCAATACCTGTTATTTTAGGTTTTCAGCTCACAATAGAGTTTGAGCAAGTCTTTGTAGTTTTGCCTAACGACCCAGCAGGTGAATGGGCCACATGCTGTGGGTTGCATGAGGCAATTAGACCAAAAAGGTCACCGGTTCGATCCTCAGTCTGTGTTGAGTTAATTGATTGCAGTACTGATAATGAAACAATGGGGGAATTTAAATTGGCTTCAATGGCCTGGGACTAGAGAGTGAAAAGGAAAACTAGCCTTGTGTTTCCACTGTTGGTAATCATGTGGTAACACCAAATCAGAACAGGGCTGGACTTAATTATATAGCCTCTCAGGGGAGTAGCTGATTCATACTCAATGTTCTTACTACTTCAACACAATATTAGGATTGTATTCTCAGAGAAGATGGGCTGAAAATCAGAAGAATATGAACATATTTATATTGCAATATGACCGTAAGATGTAGGAACAGAGATAAAACAGTGTGGAGCTGGAGGAGAACAGCAGGCCGAGCAGCATCAGAGGAGCAGGAAAGTTGACGCTTTGGGTCAGCTTTCCAGCTTTCCAGCTTTCCAGCTCCTGTGATGCTGCCTGGCCTGCTGTGTTCCTCCAACTCCACACTGTGTTATCTCTGACTCCAGTATCTGCAGTTCTTGCTATCTCTCCAGATGTAGGAACATAAGTAGGCCTTTAAGCCCATTGGGTCTGCTGTGCCATTCAATGAGATCATGGCTAACCCAATAATTCTCAAGTCCACTTTCCTGCCTTTTCCCCATAACCCATAATTCCCTTACTTTTTAAAAATCTATCTCAGCCTTGAATACACTCAAAGACCCAGCCTTGACAGCCCTCTGCGGTAAAAAATTCCACAGACCCTCTGAGAGAAAAAATTCCTCCTTATCTCTGTCTTAAATGAGCAACTCTCTCTTTAATGAATCTAATAAAATACAAGGATAACCTCCCGTCACAGTGGGATGGGGAGGGGAATAAATCATTTGAAAGGAAGCTGCTGAATCCATTTTGAACATCTTAGATTACCATTAAAAAATAATTTAGTGATCGTGCTGCATCATGTAAAATGTGAATAAATATTAATGACTCAGTCATCAACCAACATTGTAACTTAGGATTCTCTTTTCTTTCTACTTATTGAATAGTTCCAATTATTTTATATTTTACTTTTCATTCTCCTAATCCTGTCCAGTTGCTTCCTTTGCTTTCTTAGCATGGATTCTAAACAAATCGGCATAGCATGGACCAGACAGAGACTTGCAAAAGCCTGGAAATTCTTCTCATCCTCTAAGATCAGCTGGGACACTTTATTGTCTATATTCTTGACTGGTATGACTGGTCTACTTAGCTGAGTTGCCACTTCAATTTTTTCAGCAAAAGAATCTCCCTTCTTAATAAACTGATAATAAGTTTAGAGCGATATTCCTTCAGACATTGAGCACTACACCGTTCATTCATCCATTCATGAAATGTGGACAATACTGGTCATCCCTAACTGTCCTTGAGACAGGGGGTGATGAGTCACCTTGTTGAACCATTTTCCGTCGTGGTTTAGTATAGGTGAGTGGCTTGCTCAGATGTCAACCACATTGCTGCAGGTCTGGCGTCAAATGCATACCAGGCCTGGTAAGGATGACAGGTTTACTTCCCTCAAGAATATCAATGCACCAGCTAACACCAACAATTGGATGTTACCTTTACTTCATATTGAACTTTTATAAAATTAAGTTAGTTTTAAATTTCATGAGCTGCCAAAGTGTTACAAGCAGTGATTTTCCAATTATATGACCATCCTCCCCAGTGCTCAACATTCGGATTGTAGAACGGTAACTGCATCAAATGGTGATGAGTTGGATAGTTCAGTATTGTGCTGCTGTCTCAGTTTAAGTCTCTGGTCAGATTTCTTTGTTATGTGCAGGGATGATAGCATGCAGTTACTTTCATCACACCTCAATTTTCAGCTCAGCAAACAGTTAAAGAGATAGCCGACTCTCTCAGGAAGAATGAATTGTAAAAAGAAAATTCAAGTTTGCCATGTTGACAGAGTGAGGGTTCTCCTGCATGAAATGTAAATTCACCTTCGTCCCGCACCAGTTGAGATATCTTGACTTGGATAGCTTCTAATCAACATTAAGGATTTAAAAAAGACACAAGGAGCAATTTTTTTCACGCAGAGAGTGGTTCGTGTGTGGCATGAACTTCCAGAGGAAGTGGTGGATGTGGGTACAGTTACGATGTTTAAAAGACATTTGGATAAGCACATGAATGGGAAAGGTTTGGAGGGATATGGGCCAGGAGCAGGCAGGTGGGACTAGTTTAGTTTGGGATTATGGTCAGCATGGACTGGTGGGACCGAAGGGTCTGTTTCTGTGCTGTATGACTCTATAGCTGTGATATATTATAATTCTTACAAGAGGTGCTAAGGGGCTGTCATGATGCAGTGATAGCATCCCAATCTCTGGGCTAGATGGACCACGTTCAAGTCCCACCACTCCCAGATATTTACGCAGCTAGAGTATTGTGTGCAGTTCTGGAATACACATTATGGGAGGGATGTGATAGCACTGGAGAGGGTGCAGAGGAGATTTGCTAGTATGATGTCTGAGCTGGAGTTTTGGTCACAAACAGACATTGGATGGACTGGGATTGTTTTCCTTAGAGTGGAGGAGATTGGGAGGGGGCATGATTGGGATGTATAAAATTATGAGAAGTGTAGACAGGAAGAAACTTGCTCCTCAGTGAAGAGATCAATGACTGGGGACATAGATTTAAGGTAAGGGGCAGAAGGTTTAGAGGGGATGTGAGGGAAAACTTTTTAACTCAGAAGGCGGTGAGAATTTGAAACTCATTGCCTGTAAGGGTGGTAGAGATAGAAACCCTCATAATATTTAAGAAATGTTTAGATGTGTGACAATGGACCAAGTTCTGGAAAATGTGTTTAGAATATTAGGTGGTTGTTTTTGACTGGTGAAGACACAATGCCCAAAGGGCCTTTTTCTGTATTGTAGATCTCAATGACCGTACCATGCTTGATCAGGTTGATTAAAATGCTTACAGAAGATGTGAATTAAAGTTTTCCTTAATTGGATGAACCCAGAAAATTCCTTTCCATCATGGCAGACCAGATTGAGAATGGGGTTGTGGGTCTTTGGAATTCCCTTCCTCAAACAGCAGTGGATGCAGAATCTTTCAATAATTTCAAGGCAGAGCTAGATAGATTCTAGATGACCAAGGGGATGAAAGATTATTGGGGGATATGCAAGAATGTGGAGCTGAGGTTAAAATCATTAGCCATAATATTATTGAATGGTAGAGCAGGCTGAAAGGGACGAGTGGCCTAATCTTGTTCCCTGTTTGTATGTTTGTAAAGCAGATGTGATTATGGGCTTTATAAATAGGGACTTAAAATGCAATAGCAAAGAAATTTTGATACAAAAACAAAGTTGCTGGAAAAGCTCAGCAGGTCTGGCAGCATCTGTGGAGGAGAAAACAGAGTTAACGTTTCGGGTCTAGTGCATCTGCAGTTCTTTTGGTGGTCATTTAGAAATTTTGATAAGCTTTTACAAAACACAGGTTTTTGCCTTAACTGAATTATACCCATTCTAAACACTGAACCTTAAGAAGGATGTAAAGACATTAATTGGAATGCTGAGAAGACTAAAGGAATTGGTTCAAGGATGAGGAACCTCAGCTACGTAGCTACATTGGAAGCACCAGGACTGCTCTCCTTGGAAAGTTTGAGAGGAGATTTGATCAGGATATTCATGTGATATGATTAATGTGCTACTGGCAGGTCTAAACATAGCAAGTTCAGGATAACTCAACAGTTTAAGACACATCAGTATATTTAGCCTACTAATTGAATGTAGATTGTATCTTCAAGGTACATTCTTTGCGAAATAGCTCCACAGAGGCCAGCATCCCATCACCAAGACACCCTTTATTTACACGTGGAGAGTCCTTGATACTGCTCCAGCACCCTCAGAGCCAGCTCTCAGAGTGTTACACTCCGGTTAATATCTGTCAGCCAGGGCTCCCAGATTAGTAGCCTCAGTAGGGAACTCATATTCTGTGAGGTCCACCCAGCTAACCTCATTATAATCACTACACTTTATATCTATCCATATTTAACTTTAGATCCCATTTCACTCGAACACCTTCTCCCTTTCCCATGATCTATATTCTATCTGAGACTGCTGGAATGTCATGAAATTCTGTTTTTTTCACTAAAGTCCTTTAGGAAAGGCCTTTTTATGACTCCAAATTTGCAGTGATGTGGTTGACTCCTAAGGGCCAAGGAGGTCACTTGAACATTCAAGAAGGTAGCTCACCACCATCCTTATTGAGGTCAGTTGAATGTGGCTCATGTGTGTTGTCATTATCATTGATGCCCACATCCTGTGAATGAGGAATACATAGCAGGTGGATGTTTCCCCCAACTGTGGAGACCAGACGTATGGAACACAGTCTTAGAATAAAGGGTTCGCCATTTGGAACGGAGAAGAGGAGACATATCTTCACTTGTATATCTTGGGAATTTTGTACCTGCCCAACTCCATCCACGCTCCCCCCTCCCCCGCAACCCCTGAGAACTGTGGATATTTTGTGCTTGTGTATATTCAAGACTGCAGTCAGTACATTTATAGGTAATAAGAGGATAGTGTGGGAAAGTAGAAATTAGCTACAGGTTCTGCCATGATCTCATTGAAGGACAGAGCAGGCTCAAAGGATTAAGTTATCTGCTCCTAGTTCCTATGTTCATAAAATTCTGCGTTTTCCCAACAACCTCACTCTGAATTGAAAGTTAAACGATTCTACAGCAATCTGACTTATTTTCTCGTGTTTTTGAGAAATAAAGATTAGATGCTAAATTTAATTTCTAAGCAAAGTTTCTGTGATTGCAAAGTAGCTCTTGCAACATCGAGGTGAAAAGACTATGTTTTACTTTGTGCTCTGTTTCCCTGTTGTGATAGTTCAACAAAAGTTGATTTCACAAAATAGTCTGCATCCCAAAAAAAAAATAGAGAGGAACAGGAACAGATCAAAATTCTCAAAAGATGGACGAATAAGTGAGATAAAACACTACAGACGCTGGAAATCCTAAATACAAACAGAAAATCCTGGGAACACACTGCAGGTCTGACAATTTCTGTGACCATTAACAGGGCGCTGTTGAACTTTCTCTTGCAAGTTCTTTGCTCTCGCAGGGAGAAAAATCTTATGGGTCACTATATGGTCAAACATAAAAGAAAGCCACAGGCAGTGATACTTGTGGGCGACAATACACGTCCAATAATACTTTGTGCTTTCCTTATTTCTTCCCCTCTCTGTGATCATTCGGTGTGGACGTGTGCTGACTGGACTTGAGCAGAAAGACAGTACATCACTTTAGGAGGATGCAGCTTGCAAAACCATGTGTCCTCACCCATTATCTTGGGTCAGTCTTAAAAGTTGTCAATGCGAATTTGAATAGAATCCAAAGAGAAGAGAATGATTCTGATCAATATGTATGGAGTTCCCCAGAACAATAACTTTTCTTCCCTCACTCAAATCGGAACAGCTGCAATGTTCCATTTGCCCCTCATTTGCTATTGTAAGCCATGAACTTTTATAGAGAGGGAGTGAAAGAGATATAAGCCAATTGAAAGTGTTGCTCTAATAATTGTTTGACATTTGTTTGTAGCGACAGAAGGGAATTAATGAGAGCTTTGAATCTAACGTTGAAGAAAGTCAATCTTATTGTTGCTTGACTAGTCTTTGCATTTAAAAGATCTGTCACGGGTGCAAGCTGGCTGTATCGTTCTTTAATCTACAGTCACTCTCCAGAAAATGCAAAAAAACGTATCAAATATTGGAGAGGGCTTTTGGATTGGTGGGGGAAGGCTGGAGTGAGGATTTCAGAAGCTGTGTAATTCAATAAGCTGTGATGAGAATGAAGTCTCCGTCAAAGTAAACTCTGCAAATGATGCAAACAAAAAAAAAACAACAAACAGCAATAAAAAGGGAGGATGGAACTGCTGATAGAGGATAAAAGGTACTTTTTTGGCATCTGCCAAACAGGCACAGATAAATTGGTGCTTTTACAAGCTTTACTACATGATTTAAAAAAAGCAGCAAAGCAAACTTGTTTGAAATTTGAAAGTTTACAGAACATTAATAAAAACAAAATAATTAGATAAAAGTGTTTATCACCCTGTTGCTTCTTAAATGTAAATAAATTTTAACTTCAAATAATTGGAAACTAAATAAATTGAGGTTGTTTCTCTAAGATCAGGACATGATTGCAGTTGACTCAAAATAATGGTCAGAAATGAAAACAAAATAAAACACTTTGGATTTTAGTGCCCGGTTTACAGCCAGTTTAAATTCCACTGAGCGATAAACAACATGTGATGGCAATAAAGGTTTTTTTAGTTTAACCAAGCTTCCACAAGAGCTACCTGTCAGAGTTTCTGCAAATGCACTTAACCCACGAGGGCTGTCAGATCTATTAACATTCTTTGACAAGACTGCTTCTAACATCTTATCTTCCAATGTTGCTGTCTGTCTATAGAATCACAGAACGTTTTTAGCAATATTCACATGCTGCCTTTGTTTCAATTGTTGGTGCAATTTAAATCAGAGCCACTGTACCCAGTATAATACAAGGGAGAATCACTATTGTCCTGTTAGTGGAGGAGCAAAGGATGAAAAAGCTTTTGTGCATTTCTTTGTGTGCAGTGCAAAGGCGACTGAAAGTTGAATGATGAGGGCAGTGATAGTTTGTGTCTCTGCAGCCAAAGAATCCTGTGTGGGTGTGTGTAGTAGACTGGTCAATAGGCACTGGACGTCAAATTTCTAGACAAAGGCCAGGCTGTATCAGGAACCCTGTCTGCTGCAAGACGGATGGGGAAAATACATTGTTTATTTTCATCAAAAACTGCTGGTCCAGATAAGCAAGATGGAACATTAGCAAAGCAGCCAATGTTCTTAGTTTTACATTTATTCAGTACACAATAAGGATAGTGGAGCAATGCGCAATCTCTCCTTTTTCTCTTATCTGTGCAATCAAACATATTTAATGTTCACCCTTGTATCAGCTCATTAGGGGCAAGGGGCGAAAGATAGGATGGAAACAAAAAATATTTGAAGACACTGGATTCCACACAATTGTACATTGGATATCAGGGGTATGTGTTGGTCTTAAAGCATCCAAAAATCATTCTAAAAGTTGGAGAAGAACTTGAACACTGAGCATAGAATGTGAAGTGCTGGTGTGGTGGTCGCCTATTTGAAATTTGAGAAAGATCAACAGCTGAAATTCATAGGGAATAGATTTAACATGATGTGCAAATGAAGCAAGGGTGATGAACTTTGTCACACAGTGATTGGTTAGAGTGTGGAATGCACTGCTGGGAAATGTGGTGGAGGCAGGTTTCAGTGGATGCAGTTTTAATTGAGGCATTTAAGAGGGCTTCAGATGATTTTCTGGGTAGAAATGGTGTGGGAAGAAAAAGGCAGGAGATTGGCACTAGGTAACCAGTACAGACTTGATGGGTCGAACGGCCTCTTTCTGCACTGTAACAGCTCTGTGATTATATGAGTGTGGCACAATTCATAGAATAAATGAAGGATGCCTTTAATCACAGTTGAAACATCTTGAAACCTATCAAATTCATTGTCTTCATCACCCAACACCAAGAGCTTTTTGGTATCATTAGGAGTCACTTTGGACATGGTATCATTGTTAAGATCCCATTCTAGATCAGATCTTGTCTTTTGGTTTCAGAACCATCCCTGTACCACAAGCCATCTGCTGAATGCAGCCTTCTGCATTATTTGAAACATCAGTGGCCGTGTCCATAGCAATAACCTTCCATATTTGGATGTCAAAACCAAACAAGGTCAGAAATCATGTGAGACCAGGTTATAGTCCAACAGATTTATTTGAAATCACAAGCTTTCGAAGCGCTGCTCCTTCATCCTGGCAAGCTTATATAACACACTTAAATGGATCAGATCCAACCATCAATTCTGCAAAGATTTCACAGCAACAGCAAGATACTGCAGCCACTTCATAGAACATAATAAAAGGTCCAGTGCTGTGGTAGAAAGATCGCTCTGAGACTTATCAAAAGGCCCCAATGCCGAAAGAACTAATTTTCCAGCAATTCATCTTGAATGGTGACAAAAAAACATGAGTGCCAGTGAAATCACACAAGCAGTGTGACTGAAATGCCTATATTCTGTAGATTTTCAAGGACCTACTTCGATACCAGTCCCTCAGTGACTGGTCCTTGTTCTCCTGCTCTTGGGGATCTTTTTCAGGCCTGATTACTTCTTCCACACACCAGTTTCTCATTAATACCTTATCCCCTTGCCCAGTTTATTTGATGAACTAGCAAACGATCCAACTTTTTGCTTGAGACCAGTTTCAAATTTTATTTGATTTATTGGAAGGCCCTTTTCTGGCAGTTTTCTGAATGCCTTTGCAGCACTCTCAGTATTGCCTACCTCGATCCCTTGCATCCATTTATAAGGCATGAGTAAGCACAACTGTGGGGTGAAAAATTGAGATTGATTACTAACGTGAGTATAGCATACAGTGGTTGAAAAAGGGATAGTAGGAACTGCAGATGCTGGAGAATCTGAGATAACAAGGTGTAGAGCTGGATGAACACAGCAGGCCAAGCAGCATCAGAGGAGCAGGAAGACTGACGTTTCGGGCCTAGACCCTTCTTCAGAAATGGCCATTTCTGAAGAA
>NC_063340.1:6709017-6745339 GCF_021869965.1 Rhincodon typus | reverse complement strand
TTCTTCAGAAATGGCCATTTCTGAAGAAGGGTCTAGGCCCGAAACGTCAGTCTTCCTGCTCCTCTGATGCTGCTTGGCCTGCTGTGTTCATGCAGCTCTACACGTTGAAAAAGGGAGTCGACTTATATGTAAAGGTATAATTTTGGGGGTGCTGGAAAAATGGGGTTTTCTTATCCAGAAAATCACCTTATAGACCATGATCTACTTTAAATCTTGGATGTCAACATTCTTCAATATTAAAACTTATGACGTGTGCATATTGGAGTCTTTTTTGCAACTTTTGTAAACTATCTTTTGAAGGTATTGGATAATTTCGCCTTTTTCCGATATTGCTTCTTTGTGCTTTATCCTCGTGTCTACAGCTCAGGGACAGGCCATCCTGCAGCTTGATGCTAAGTTGTACCCTAATCCACCACCTCTGAATCTTCTGTCTAATTGTCCTTTCCTTTTTCAAGCTGCGACCACACTAACACTAAGAGCCACCAACCCCGACCTTTTTAGCATTTCTACTCAAAACTGCACCCAAGAGTACAATCATGGGCAAAGTACATGCAAATTTCATGTTTTGCCATCGTTTTGCATAAAATGAGTCGCTAAATATACCTTCAAATATGTTCAATCCAGACTAGACAGATAGGATGAAGGTTGTATTTTTTTTAAACAAACCAAAGTGTTTGTGTAGTCTCAAACCAGTTTGAAGTGGGTGTGAGTTCATAACATGAAATTGCTTCTAATTTAACCCTAATTATATGCTTCGCTCAGATGCCACAGAAAGACAGTGAGTGTGGGAAAAAGACAGAAATGTCACACTGGTCCAGTCAGGTTTATTTCACTGAAGCTAGGATTAAGGGGTGCATTTCCTGCATTGACAAGAAATCTGTGTTTCGCTAAATTGCTTTAACTAACTTGAAAATGTTCGATGCTGTGATTTACTCATGTGCAAAGTAATATGCCAATTCCCCAACCTTCCTCTCTCCTCCTTTCTCCTGCAGTCTCCCACTTCCGCAAATGTAGGGTGGTTCTAAGGAACCATGCAACCTCATTCCATTTTATTAATCACTCTACGTTCTCACTTACGCTGTGTCGAAATAAGTGGCTCGAAACGTTAGCTTGCTCTCTCACCAAGGATGCTGTCTGACCCGTTGTGATCTCCTAGCATTTCTTGTTTTCAATACAGATTGCAGCATCTGCAGTAATTTGCTCCTACTAATTGGAAATCTTGTTTCAATCAAAATCATTTTTCACAGACTAATTATTCTCTGGACTAAAATATTTAAGTAAACTTAGTTACAGTGTCTTGGGTGGATTTTCTTTTAACTGCATGTTGCATCGTCATACTTATAAAACCCAAATAAGACTCAAAAAGTTTTCCTGCATTTTGAAGGCTTCAGGCCACTTAGCTGTGTAGTGTTAGGTGAAGAGGCAGCAGCGTGAATTTTGCGAGTTGAGGTGTTCGTGGATTGATCTCACTAATGAAGACACGCTTTGTTGATGTAGTGAGAGGAAAAACGCATGATGTCACCTTGAAGTTGCACAACAACGACTTGTAATTATATCAACTTTTTTTTAAATGTAGTAAAACGTGCTTTATAGTTGTGTTACCAAGTAAAATTCGGCACTGGGCCATGTAAGATATTAGATCAGATCAAAAGCTTAGTCTTTTGGTAGGTCTTAAAGGAGGAGAGAGAGGTGGAGAGGTTTGGAGAGGGAATTCCAGAGCCGAGCTGAAGGGCAGGACTGCCAGGGGCAGAGATATTGAAAATCAGGGATGCACTTACAAGTTCTGGGAGTAGACAGATTAGTTTCAATTGGCCTGATGGTTTTATTTTCTTGTCACTGACATCTCTCCAAATATGCCTTTGGTCCAGGCCTACTAGAACAGATGATGTGTAGGGTGAGAAAGATAATAATCAATATTTGGAATTGAAAACTCCACCATTTAACAATCTCAAGAATTTATATTCAAAGCAGAAGAGAAACTGAATGATTAAAGGCAATATTTACAGGTATGTGCAAATTGTGGCTTCAAAGAACTGGTTGTAACATGTTTCCAAAGATTGATATTGATGTTATAAATTTTCCTCTCTTGAATTATAATGATGTATATCTTACTTGAGTTATGTTATCAGCATTAATGCAGAACTGAAATAGATTTAAAACACATATTTTTCTTTTCCTTGTTTTGTTTCAATCAGGATGAAGGTTATTGGTGCTGGGGAAAGGATTATGTTGTCAAAAGGAAGTATTGACATCAAACGCTCCCACGGTCAGGTATTATTAATTAAATGTCATTTCTGTTTAATTGTGGCAGGCGTGGGCACGAACCGGGGATTCCAGCTTGTGCCTGCACATTATAAGTAGACACATAAGTCTTGCAGTGCAATGGTAGTGTCCTCACCTCTGAGACAGAAGGTCTGCATTCAAGACCTACTTCAGGACATTATGGCTTTGGAGATGTGTTATAACACGTGAATGCAGACTGATTAAAAGAAAATATGTCAGTAGACAGACTGAAACTGAACAGGGATCACTGGACTTGAAATGTTGACTCTGCTTTCTCTCCACAGATGCTGCCAGACCTGCTAAGTTTCTCCAGCAATTTCTGTTTTTGTTTCAGATCTTCAGCATTCACAGTTTTTTGTCGTATGCAACTGTGGTTGCTGTTCTGTCACTGTATAAATAAATACGTATTCCAGTGCATTAAGATTATACCTGATGCTAAAAATGAGCCTCAGTTGGAATTCAAGATCATGCTTTTCTTCCTACCGAAGTCAGGATTGCTATAAATTCATTCCCAATATTGTCAGCTACCTCTCAGTTAGTAACACTCACGTCTCTTGAGTTGGAAAATTGTGTGTTCAAGCAAACATCAAGGCTGATGTTCTAGAGCAGTACTGCAGGAACGCTGCCTCTAGAATTATAGAATCCCTGCAGCATGGAAGCAGGCTATTCAGCCCATAAATCGACACTGACCCTCCAAAAAGCATCTCACCCAGACCCATCCCCCTAACCTATCCCTGCATTTCCCATGGCTAATCCACCAAGCCTGTTATTTCCTACGGGTCATTTAGCACCGCCAACCCAGCTAAGATGCGCATCTTTGGACTGTGAGAGGTAACTGGAGCAGCCTGAGGGAACCCATGCAGACATAGGGAGCATGTGCAAACTCCACACAGCCAGAGACTGGAATCAAACCCAAGGTGGCATGGTGGCTCAGTGGTTAGCACTGCTGCCTCACAGCGCTAGGAAACCGGGTTCGATTCCACCCTCGGACTGTGTGTGTGCAGTTTGCACATTCTCCTTGTGTCTGCGTGGGTTTCCTCCAGGTGCTCCAGTTTCCTCCCACAGTCCAAAGATGTGCAGGCTAGGTGGGTTGACTGTGCTAAATTGCCTGTAGTGTTCAGGGATGTGTAGATTAGGTGGGTTACAGGGAGATAGATCTAGGTGGGATGCTCTGAGAGTTGGTGTGGATTTGTTGGGCTGAAGGGCCTGTTTCCACACTGTAGGGATTCTAAGAATTCCCTGGCGCTGTGAGGCAGCAGTGCTAACCACTCAGCCACCATGCTGCCCAGAAACGAAACTGTTTTCTCTCCTGGGTGGATGGGGCAGGTATTTTTATGGAGGAGAGTTGGTTGTTCTCCCTGATAGACTGATCTCAACCAATATTACAGAGAACCGGCTACCTGGCCACTACCATATTCTGTCTGTGGGAGCTTGCTACATGTAAATTGGCTGTCATGTTTCCTACATTACAGCGCTGACTACACTTCAGACCTACTTTATTTCAAATTGCTTTAGGATGTCCTGAAGTCACAATATATAAACAGAAGATAGCTCTTTTTCTTTCATTGTACACTCGTACACGAAACAACTTAGATCCTGTCACTGAGAACTGTAATCAAACCGGGCCACTTACAAAAGGATGAAAGACTAGTGTCAAACACTTCTGGCATTCAGCTTCCAAGTATAGAATTAGCAATAGGGCAGAGCAATAATTTCGTTTCTAATGTGAAGCACAGATGGATCCATTGAAATTATCTGTTATTCGATTTGAATATTACAACATATTGATGGCAAGTCAAAGGGAATTTCCCAGACTCATACCTGGAATGGATGGATTGTATTAAAAGGAAAGGTTGGACAGGTTAGGCTTGAATCTGCTGGAGATTAGAAGATTAAGAGGTGACTTGTTTGAAATGTATAAGATCCTCAGAGGCCTTGATAAGGGGAGACATGAAAAGGATGTTCCTCTTATGGGAGAATCCAGAACTAAGGGTTACTGTTTAAAAATCAGGTGTCACCCATTTAAGAAAGAGATGAGTTGAAATTTCTTCTCCCAGAGGATCATGAGTCTTTGCAGTTATCTTCCTGAAAATGTGATGGAAACAGAGTCTCTGAATATTTTAAAGACAGAGGTGAATGGAGTCTTGTTAAGCAGAGGGGTGAAAGTTTATACGGGGTAATCAGATCAGCCATGATCTTATTGAATAGTGGTTCAGGCTCAAGGGGCTGAATGGCCTATTCTTCCCATTGATTTGTTTGTTTTTATGTATTGCTCTCCATTGTAATGGCAAAATTACAGACAAAGCAAGTGCATTAATGATAGTTGAGGGAATGTTGCTCTCATCAATGAGTAAGGTAACAAAACTAAAATATATAACATTTTTGAAAGCATTCATGACATTTCTATATGGAAACCAGAGAACTGGTTGCTTCAATGTGAAGAAATCCACTGTAACTCAAAGAATTTTTCCTTCTGTATGAAAATAACAAGGTATTACATTTCAGGGCAAATTAATTTGCACTTCTTTTCTGAAAGTCATATCTTTACAAACTTGAATTGTTTTGTCAGGTTATACAGACAGGCGCGCCCTAACATGTGAACATCTGATTTACAAATGTGATCCTTTACAGGGGCATAATTTTAAATATCCGACCTAGAGTCATAGAGTATGAAAACAGATCCTTCGGCCCAATCATTCCATGCTGACCATAATAGCCAAACTGCACTAGTCCCACATTCCTGCTCCTGGTCCATATCCTTCCAAACCTTTCTTATTCATGTACTTATCTAAGTGTCTTTTAAATGCTGTCACTGTGCCCACATCCACCACTTCCTCTGAAAGTTCATTCCACGCATGAACCACCCTCTATGTAAAAAAAAATACCCCTCATGTCATTTTTAAATCTCTCTCCTCTCCCCTTAAAATTATGCAATCTTGTCTCGAAATCCCCTATCCTAAAGAAGAGACACCTACCATTAACCCTATCTATACTCCTTATGATGTTATAAACCTCTATAAGGTCACCTCTCAACCTTCTATGCTTGAGTGAAAAAAGTCCCAGCCTATCCAACCTTTCTTTATTACTCAAACCTTCCAAACCCAGCAACATCCCGCTAAATCTCTTCTGAACCTTCTCTAGCGACATGGAAACAGACTCAAGAACAGAACACCACTCTTTGGAGAGGGTCTAAAAAAGGTTTACCAGGATGTTGCTGGGTATGGGGGATTTTCGCTATGAAGAAAGGTTGGATAGACTGGAATGCAGGAGATTGAGGGGCGACCTAATAGAAGTTTATAAGATTGTGGATGGCATGGATAGAGTGGAAAGTATGAGGTTTTTTCCCAGGGTGGAGAGGTCAATTACTAGGGGACTCAGGTTCAAGGTGCGAGGGGGAAGTTTTAAAGAGACGTACGAGGCAAGTTTTTCACACAAAGGGTGGTGAGTTCCTGGAACATGCTGCCAGAGGAGGTGATGGAAGCAGACACACTAGCAGCATTCAAGAAGCACCTGGATGAATACATGAATAGGAAAGGAATAGAGGGATACAGATCCTGTAAATGAAGTCAGTTTGAGGATGGAAGGACAAAATGAGGCAGCGCAGGTTTGGAGGGCTGAAGGGCCTGTTCCTGTGCTGTTCTTTGTTCTTTGTACAACTTGGGGACTGCCACCTCTTTTGTCAGTGATTCCATTTGTACTAACATCCCGGTAATGACAGACAAAAGAATCTTATGTAAAATAGGACAGAATTGTATTATTTCCACATTTGCTGATGGCACCAAACTGGGTGGGAACTCAAGTTTGTGAGGAGGATGCAAGGAGACCTCAAGAGGAACTGGACTGGCGAAGTGTTAGATTGGAACCTGGCTGATAGAATATAATGTGAAGTTATTTAGATTGAGAGAAAATAAACAGAGGCAGAATATTTCTTAAACTGTGAAATGTTCAGAAATGTGGATGTTCAAAGGGATCTAGCTTTCCTTGTCCATGGGTCACTAAAAGCTAGTATACTGCTGCAGCAAATAATGAAGAAAGCGAATGGTATGTTGGCATTCATTTCCAAGGGATTTGAGTACAGAAGTAAAGATATCTTAGGAACAAATTACTGCAGATGCTGGAATCTGTAATAAAATCAAAAAATGCTAGAGATCACAGCAGGTCAGGCAGTATCCATGGAGAGAGAGCAAGCCAACATTTCAAGTCTAGATGACTCTTCAAAGATATCTTACTGCAGTTATATATAGAAACTTGCAGAAACTTCACCTGTTGTATTATGCATAGTATTGGTTTTCTTGTCTAAGGAAGGATATACATGACACACAGAGAAGGTTCACCAGGCTAATCCCTGGGAAGGTGGAATTGTGAGGAGAGATTGAAGAAATTGAGCCTGTAATCTCTCAGAGTTTCAAAGAATAAGAGGAAAGCTCAATAAAACTTTTAAAATTCTTTTGAGGAGGTGACAGGATGGATATAGATAAGGTGCTCCCCTCACTGGTGAGCCTAGAACCAGGGGATAAAATCTCAGATAAAGGGGCAGGCTATTTTATGCTGAGATGAGGATGAATTTTTTCACTCAGAGGGGAGTGAACTTTTGGAATTCTCTGTCCCATGAAGGCCATGAAAGCTCAATCATTGAGCTTATTAAAGACAGAAATTGATGGGTTTCTGGAGATTAATGATTATAAGGGACATAGAGATAAAACAAGAAAATAGCATTGGGAGATGATCGGTTGTGATGCAGAATGGTGGGATAGACCCGATGGGCTGAGTAGCCTACTTCTGTTCCTATTTTTGCTGACTCGTCAGTTTGGGCAGTGGAAATGAGCAGGACATCCTGTCTTCTAAAAAGCTTTTACATGTTAATATTTGCACAGTGTCGTTTCAGAGTCTGTGTGCCCATTGTGTTATTCTCTGTTTAACATTCTGCATCCACTGACCTTCAATATCAAAGATTCTGTGCTTAAACGACACAAAAAAAGGCAGATGAAAAGACCTTGGGATTGCAACCACAATATTAATTCACCTTCCTAATAATGCTTTTATAATCGTAGAGGCAAATGTTTTCTGTGTCACATTCCATTTAAGGAATATATATCCTACCGGTTCAGTTCTGAATTCTGACAGTTTGATTATTATATTATTATTTCATGAATAGGTTAATTTTTCTCTGCTCACTTTGTGTTCCCGGCCAAGAACTCAAATTTGTGGAATTCTACCTCCCTCAGTCTTTCCTTCCTCCGCAATCTTTAGGCTTTTAAAATCCAAGCTGGGTGTTACCCAGCTTCATTGCTTCCTGATTGACTTTGTTTTCTCTTTTGACATGTTTTTTTTTGCAGCTTTAGTGTTGCCGAATCCTATTGTGAGTTAAGATCTTTCTCCTTGGCCTCTCTAAAAAGTGCTGCTGGACAAGAATTCCTTTAGAGCCATGGAGGAAAATCTGAAAGGGAAAATGTTATTATTGCACCTTCGTATTCTCAGGGGTTATTTAACTAATGCCTAATTTGTAGGAAATTGTCTGTGGCAGCCATCAAAATGGGGCAGGGGGCAGGGATCAGGCAAGATTTTAGCAGTGTGCTGAGCCTCTTCTATATGTCATGAGTGCTACAACTTTGCAAAATCAGCATTTTACAAAGAAAACTAAATTCTACTTCCTCCTTTTGTTTTTTTTTGCCAGGTTATTGTGTGTGTGTGTGAGAGAGAGTATTACAGGAATGCAAAAATGCATGGGACTGTCCTGGCTTTGGCACCAATCAGATCCAACTTCAAAACATAATAAAATCTCAAACTATGCTTAACCGTGTGCCCTTCAGACAGAACCTTTCGCCCAATATGTTATCCAGCTCTCTTGAAGTTACTGGCACTATTCACATCCCGCAATTTTACCACTTAATTCCCGACGTAAGCCAATCTTAAACAGTTACCTTGTTGCTTCTGAATTTACATCTGTGCCCTCGGGTAGCAGTTGCTTTTAGCAGCTTGTTAGAACTCAGTGTATCGACATCCCTTAGAACATTGAAAGCTACAACAAATGTGTGAAGCTGATAGAGTGGTAATGTTGTTGGATTAATACACCAGGGGCCCAGGTTAATTTCTCTGGTCTTTCTCCAGCATTAGCTACGTTGTTTCAGATTCCCAGCATCTGACGTATTTTGATTTTATTATGGTTCTCTGGGGACATGGATTCAAATCCCATCATGCCAATTATTGGACTTTAAACACAATTAATAAACCTGGAATACAAAGGTAGACCCCATGATGATGATAATTGTCACTGATTTTCAAATAGAGAATACACTGTGAAATGACTCCAAGGAGACAGGTATCACAGAACCAAGTCATCCTTTATTTACATGAGCTCTGACAAGCCAGCTCCGAACCAGTCCCTAGAATGAGGGGACTCTCTGAATCTCCTGTTTATATCGGTCAGCCAGGTCTTCCTGATTGGCCCAGGCTAACAACCCCAAACCTCTTAGTCAATAAGATCCACCTGGCCCTCTTTCAAGTCACTACACACTGGTTTCCTAATGTCCGTCAGAAAAGGAAATCTATTATCTTTATCTGAGCTGATGTACATGTCGCCCTACCCAGAGCTAGGTGTTCAACTTTTTACTGTCTTTGAAAATGGCCTGGAGAGTCACTCCATTCAGGGAGAATTAAGCATTGGTAAGAAATGTTGGCCTTACCAGTGACACCCTCATGATGAAATAGTAAAGAGATAAAAGTTCTGTGCCAATTCTTATTTTCTTCAGCATTCCCCATTCCCATTATACAGGCTATAAGAAATGGGAACAGAAGTAGGCCATTCAGCCCCTTGAGCCTACACCATCGTTCAATAGAATCATGGCTCATCCAACATTCCTCATGTCCACTTCCCTGCCTTTTCCCTATAATCCTTGATTCCCCGACTGATCAAGAATCTATCTCAGCCTTAAATATACACAAGGACTCCACCCCCCACAGCTCTCTGTGGCAAAGATTTCCAAAGATTCACAACAATCTGAGAGAAGAAATTCCTCCTCATCTCGGCCTTAAATTGGCATCTCTTTATTCTGAGACTATGCCCTCTGGTCCTAGACTCTTCTGTGAGGGGAAACATCCTTTCAGTATTTACCCTGTCAAGCCCCTTAAGAATCCTATATGCTTCGATGAGACCACCTCTCATTCTTCTAAACTCCAGTGAGTAGAGACACAATCTATTTAGCCTTTACTCGTAAGATAATCCCTCCACACTGGGGCTCATCCTAGTGAAACTTCACTGAACTTCCCTGCTGACGTTCAGGACCAAAGGCCCTTATATTTTATTCTTGAGTAATGTGCCTTAAAATCTTGCTTGGCCGTTCAATATTGCCTTGATAATTTCAAGGATCAGATACCTCCAAATGTTTATTTAATTCTCATATCCTTCAACCATATCTTGTGCCCTAAAAAACTACCTGGATCTCCCTTATCTGCTATGAACCTTTGTTAACAAGCCAAGGATATTAATCTGAGATTACTCAGCCTCAGAACATTCTCCTTTGCAGCGTTTGTAGATGGACTTTAAGAAAAGAAAAGGTTCCCAGACGGGGAAGGAAAGGTGACAGGAGATCTGATAGACCTAATCAAAACAGTCGAGAAGAAGAAACTATTCCTCCTGGTGGAAGAGTCAACTATGAGAGAGCACAGATTATAAAGTTGATTATAAAGTTAAAGAAGCAACAGTGACAGGAGGAGAAACCTTTCCACCCGGTGAATGGTTAAGATGTGCGCTGCGTGACCCGAGTGTGTGCTGGAGGCAGGTTCAATCCAGGCTTTCAAGACAGCAGAATTGTTATCTGAAAAGGTTACGAGGACGGAGGGTGGGGAATGATCTGAAGTATGGATGGGTGTATGAATAGGAAGGGTTGAGAGGGATATGGGCCAAAGGCTGGCAAATGGGGCTAGGTCAGATTGGGATGCCTGGTTGGCGTGAATGACTTGGACCTGAAGGGTCTGTTTGCGTGCTGTATGTCTCTATGTCACTCATTTGGAGGAGCTACTGCAGATACAACAAGCTGAATGGCTTCCTTCTGTGTTGTAATGATTCTCTGATTGCAAAAGCTGTATATAATTGCCATTAGCTTATAGCCTCATGGGTTAACACGTTGCCTTTATGTCATCTTGTGGTTACCCTCATTAGCCACTCATTTGAGACCACATCTGCAACAATGTGTACAATATTATTAAAGAGAGGATTTAAATGCATTGGAAGCAGATTAAAGATGGCTTACTAAACAATTCCTGGAGGATACAGCATTTGCAACAATTTTCAGCCAGAAGTGCTTAGCGAATGATCCATCTTGGCTTCCTCCAGAGGCCCCCAGTATCACAGATGCCAGTCTTCAACCATGTTCAGTCCATCCACATGATACAGCAAAGAAAAGAAAATTACAGCACAGGAACAGGTCCTTCGGCCCTCCAAGCTTGCACCTAAGTGGCATGGTGGCTCAGTGGTTAGCACTGCTGCCTCACAGCGCCAGGGACCCGGGTTCGATTCCACCCTTGGGCGACTGCCTGTGTGGAGTTTGCACATGTCTCCCCGTGTCTGTGTGGTTTTCCTCTGGGTGCTCCAGTTTCCTCCCACAGTCCAAAGATGTGCAGGCTAGGTGGATTGGCCATGTTAAATTGCCCTATAGTGCCCAGGGATGTTTAGGTTAGATGGGTTAGACAAGGGAAATGCAGGGGTGGGGGAATGGGTCAGGGTGAAATGCACTTCGCAGGGGTGGTGTGGACTTGTTGGGCCGAATGGCCTGTTTCCACATTGTAGGATTTCTACGATGATAAGAAATGGTTGGAGGCACTGGATACTGCAAAATCTACAGGCCTGAGAGTATTCTGGTAATATTACTGCAGGTGTGTGCTCCAGAACTTGCTGCTCTCCTAGTTGAGCTCTTCCAGTACAACTCTGGCATCTACCCGACAATGTGAAAGTTGCTCAAGTTTGTTCTGCACACAAAAAGCAGGACAAATCCAACTTGGCCAATTACAGCCCCATCAATCTATTCTCGATCATCAGTAAACTGATGGTAGAGGTCATCAACAATGTGACAAAGCAGCATCTGTGCACTGATGCTCAGTTTGGGTTCTGCCAGGGCCACCCCGCTCTTGACCTCAATGCGGCCTTTGGTCCAAATTCTGATTGAATGTTTTTAAGGCAAAGATAGATAGAATTTTGAACAGTAAAGGAATTAAGGGTTATGGTGAGTAGGCTGTAAGTGGAGCTGAGTCCACATAAAGATCAGCCATGATCTTATTGAATGGTACAGCAGGCTCGATGGGCCAGATGGCCTACTACTACTTCTATTTCCTATGTTCTTATGGTCTTATTGCCCATCCCTACTAGCTCAAGAGGTTGGTGATGAGCTGCCTTCTTGAACTGCAGCAGTCTATGTGCTGTAGGTCGACACACAATGCCGTTAGGCAGGGAATTCCAGGATTTGACCCAGCAACAGTGAAAGAATGGCGATGTATTTCCAAGTCAGGATGGTGAGTGGCTTGGAGGGGAACTTGCAGATGGTGGTCGTCCCATATATCTGCTGTCCTTGTCCTTATAGACGGTAGTGCTGG
Organism: Rhincodon typus; assembly: GCF_021869965.1. NCBI lineage: Eukaryota > Metazoa > Chordata > Chondrichthyes > Orectolobiformes > Rhincodontidae > Rhincodon > Rhincodon typus. The sequence goes on along the minus strand of NC_063340.1, from coordinate 6,733,471 downwards.
TGGGTTTGGAAGGTGTTGTCTAAAGAACCTTAGTGAATTCTTTCAGCGCAACTTGTACATGGTACCCTGCTGCTATTGAGCATTGATGAGAGAGGGATGCTTATTGATGTGGTACCAATCAAACAGACTGCTTTGTCCTTGATCGTTTCAAGCTTCTTGAGTATCGTTGGAGCTGCACTCATCCAGGCAAGAAAGAATGTAATCCTTCACACTCCTGACTTGTGGCTTGGAGATGGTGGACAGGTTTTGGGAGTCAGCAGGTGAGTTATCATAGATATCATCGAATCCTGACTTGCCACAGTATTCCTAGCTTCTGATCTACTCTTGGAGCCACACATTTACCTAGCTAGTCCAGTTCAGTTTCTGGTCAATGGTAATTCCAGGATATTGACAATGGGATATTCAGTGATGGAAATAATATTGAATATCAGGGACAGTAGTTAGATTCTCTCTTGTTAGAGGTGTTTATTGCCTAGAACTTGTGGTTTAAGTGTCAAATGCTACTTGTCAGCTCAAGCCTAGCTATTGTGCAGGTCATACTGCATTTGGGTATGGACTGTTTCAGTTTCTGAGGAGTTGTGAATGGTACAGAACTTTGTGTAATCATCAGCGAACATCCCTACTTTCGACCTAATGATGGAAGGCCATTGATGAAACAGCTAATGATGGTTGGGCCTAGGACACTACCCTGAGGAACTCCTGCAGAGATGATCTGGAACTGAGATTACTGACCTCCAACAACCATGACCATCTTTCTTTGTGGCAGGTATGACTCCAATGAATGGAGAATTTTCCCCTCGATTCCACTCAACCCCAGTTTTTCTGGGGCTTTGTGAAGCTATATTTGGTCAAATGTGCCTCAATGTCAAGGGCTGTCACTGTTATTTCACCTCAATTGCTTCACTGAGCAGGGAATTCCACAGATTCACAACCCTTTGGGTGAAGAAGTTCCTCCTCAATTCAGTTCCAAATCTGCTCCCCCCTTATTCTGAGGCTTTGACCCCTGGTTCTAGTTTCACCCGCCAGTGGAAACAGCCTCCCTGCTTCCATCTTAGCTATTCTGTTAATAATTTTACATGTTTCTATAGAATCCCCCTCATTGTCCTAAATTCCAAAGAGTATAGACCCAGTCTACTCAATCTCTCCTCGTAAGCCAACCCTCTCAATTCTGGAATTAACCTAGTGAACCTCCTCTGCACCCGCCCCAGTGCCTGTACATCCTTTCTCACGTAAGGAGACCAAAACTGGATACAGTACTGTAGGTGTGGCCTCACCAGCACCCTATACAGCTGCAGCATAACCTCCCTATTTTTAAACTCCATCCCTCTAACAATGAAGGACAATGTTCTATCTGCCTTCTTAATTACCTGCTGCACCTGCAAACCAACGTTTTGTGTTTCAATAAATGCTGGGCCAGCTAGTGCAACCAACATTCCATGAATGAGAAAAATGATGGTTTCTCTTAATAGGTCATGTTCGGCTGACTGGGCAAGTAAACTCCAATAGATAGATAGAGTAAGAGGTAACCTGATAGAATCCTTTAAAGATCCTGAGGGGGCTTGACAGAATGGATTTGGAGAAGAGAAGGAGATGTTTCCTCTTGTGTGAGAGTGTAGGCTTCACAGTTTCAAATGGGAACCTTTTATTTTTGGTTCAAGATGAGGATTTTCCCTCAGAGGGCACCAGTCTTTGAACTTCTCTTTCTTAAAAGGTTTTGGAGGCAGACCTTTTGTGGCAGAGGTAAATAAATTCTCTACACACAGGGCAGAACGGTGGATGTGACTGAAATGGACTTCATAAGGCGTTCGACAAGGTTCCTCATGGGACACTGGTCAGCAAGATTAGATCACATGGAATACAGGGAGAACTAGCCAGTTGGATACAGAACTAGATTGAAGGTGGAAGGTGGTGGTGGAGAGTTGCTTTTCAGACTGGGGGCCTGTGACGAGCGGTGTATCACAAGGATCGCCATTGCTTTCTGTCAGTTATATAAATGATTTGGATGTAAACCTAGGAGGCATGGTTAGTAAGTTTGTAGATGACACCAAAATTGTAGTGGACAGCAAAGAACGTTACCTTAGAGTACAACGGGATCTCTATCAGATGGGCCAATGGGCCAAGGGGTCGCTGATGGAGTTTAATTTACGTAAATGTGAGGTGCTGCATTTTGGAAAGGCAAATCAGGGCAGGACTTATACACTTAATGGTTATGTCCTGGGGGTTGTTGCTGAACAAAGAGATCTTGGAGTACGGTTCATATTTCCTCGAGAGTGGAGTTGCAGGTAGATAGGATAGTGAAGAAGACGTTTGGTATGTTTGCCTTTATTGGTCAGTGCATTGAGTATAGGGGTTGGGAGGTCATCATGCAGCTGTACAGAATATTGGTTAGGTCAATTTTGGCATACTGCATGCAATTCTAGTCCCCTTGCTATAGGAAGGATCTTATGAAACTTGAAAGGGTTCAGAGAAGATTTACAAGGATGTTGCCAGGGTTGGAGGGTTTGAGCTATAGGGAGAGGCTGAATAGGCTAGGGCTATTTTCCCTGGAGTGTCGGAGGCCGAGGGGTGACTTTATAAAGGTTTATTAATCATGAGGAGCCTGGATGGGATGAACGGCCGAGGTCATTTCCCCGGGGTGGGGGAATCCAAAACTAGAGGGCATAGGTTTAAGGTGATAGGGGAAAGATTTAAAATGGACCTAAGGGACAATGTTTTCACACAGAGGGTGGTGTGTGCATGGAATGAGCTACCAGAGGAAGTGGTGGAGGCTGGTACAATTACAACATTTAAAAGGCATCTGGATGAGTACATGAATAGGAAGGGTTGAGAAGGATATGGTCCAAATGCTGGCAAATGGGACTAGATTAATTCAGGATATCTGGTTGGCATAGACGGGTTGGACCAAAGGGTCTGTTTGCATGCTGTACATCTCCATGACTCTATGCAAGGGAATAAATCGTTATGGGAGGGCAAGCGGAAATGTAGAGTTATCATAGTAGGTAGGGAAAAGCTGTTCCCACACATAAAAGGAACAAAAACGAGAGGGGCATAAATTTAACTTAATGTAGAAACGAAGCAAGGGTGAGGTAAGGAAAATCTTTTTCACACAGCGAGTATTTAGAGTCTGGAACGTACTGCCTGGAAATGTGGTGGAGGCAGATTCGATTGAGGCATTCAAGAGGGCCAATGAATGAATGAATGGTTTTATTGTTGTATGTATTTTACAGTGAGAAAAACAGCAAACTACAGTGAAAAGCTTTTCCACTGTTGCCACAACCCGGCGCCATTTTGAATAAATTAAGAACAAGGGAAAAAATAGAAAGATATCACTTAAAGAGAGTTCATTGGTCCTGAACCAGCTTGATGACGTTTGTCTCACCGTCCCTCCTCCACTGCCTTACCGCCATATGCACCAGGCCCAATCAACGTGCAAGTTGCCAATCCTCAGGTGCCAACTTTTGCCGCTGGGGCAGTTCTCCTCCGTCATCACTCAGCGTTACCCGTGCTGGACCCATCAACGTCAGAGTTTCATCTCTCGCTGCCGGGCCTGTTGGATTGAAATTGTGTGGGGCAAGGGTAAGGGAAGAAAGCAGGAGGTTGGCACTCGGTAATGACGCTTGTTTGAAGAGTCAGTGCGGGCAGGATGGGCTGAATGGCCTCCTCTTGCGCCTTAGCAATGCTTGGATTCTGTGAACCACTGAGAACTGATACTCTCCCGATTGTAATTATGTTCAGCATTGGTGAATCTGCCTTCTGCTGCCTGGACATTGACCCCCTCCATAAACTTCTCCAAATCCAGACTGCAGTTTCTTACACTAAACCTCGCAAAGAACTGTGGATGCTGCAAATCAGGAACACAAACAGAAGTTGCTGGAAAAGCTCAGCAGATCTGGCAGCATCTGTGAAGGAAGGGTCACCGGACCCGAAATGTTAACTCTGATCTTTGCTTCACAGATGCTGCCAGATCTGCTGAGCTTTTCTAGCAACTTCTGTTTGTGTTCCTCGCAACCTACCTCCTTGACCAAGCCATTCATCAGCTGACATTTCAAAAACTAGTCATTCATGTGATATGGGCATTGCTGGCTGGGCCCAGCATTTATTGGCCGTCCCTAGCTGCCCTTGAGATGGTGGGGGTGAGCTGCCTTCTTGAGCCCTGCAGTCCATGTGCTGTAGGTTGACCCACAATACCCTGAGGGAGAGAATTCCAGGATTTTGACCCAGTGACTCAACATTGCCTTACCTGACTGGGTGTCTAATTTTGTTTTATAACATTTCCGTGAAACCTGTTTTTTTTAATTTCATAGTGCCGTATGAAGTCGTTGAAAGCAAAATACTGTGGATGCTGGAAATCTGAAACAAGCACAGACATTACTGGAGAAACTCAGCAGGTCTGGTAGCATCAGTGGAGAGAGAAACAGAGTTAATGTTTCAAGTGCGGTGTGACTGGATTTGCAGTGTTAACTCTGATCCTGTCTCCGCACTTGCTGCCAGACCAGCTGAGTTTCTCTCGTGTTCTCTCTGTTTAAGTTGTTGCTGAGTGAAAGGGGGTCAGTTAGCTCAGTTGGCTGGATGGCTGGTTTGCGATGCAGCGTAACACCAACGGCATGGGTTCAACTCTGAGGTAACTGGCTGAGGTTACAATGAAGGACTCTCCCTCACCTGAGGAGTGGTGACCCTCAGGTTAAACCAACACCAGTCATCTCTCTTTTTCTAATGCAACTTTACATTTATGTTTGCGCTCAGAGTTCTGAGGAAGGGTCACCGGACCCGAAACGTTAACTCTATTTTTTTCCTTCACAGGTGCTGCCAGACCTGCTGAGCTTTTCCAGCAATGTCTGTTTTTATTGCTGATTTACAGCATCTGCAGTTCCTTCGGTTTTTACATTTACGTTTGTTGGGATCACTTTCTGTTTGAGGTTGTATGTTTTTTGATCCAATGAAACATCTGCGTTATGTCCTCAGCCATTATTTCCTTCCTTCACCTCCGTCTGCAGCAGTCCTCTGCAACAGTAGATCAAATTTTGGCCTCCTAGCTGAAGCACCCGTCTGGTCTGCTACCAGAACCTAACCTCTCGTATTCTGTGCTTACACTCCTGTGGTAACCCATATTTAAGATAAGAATGTCAGTGTATTCTGTGTGAGTAAGTACAAGGCAGGGCCCCTTTACTGTGGTTTCTCTGATTTGAAGCATTCTGATGATAGTGTTGGTAGTTAAGGAGGGAGTGGTTGAGCTGTACAGTCATGGAGTATTCCTACTTGGAGGTAATTCATGGTTGTTGACCCATGGTTTTCTCAGCAATGTGATATTCTTCTTGTGAAACAGGAGAGTTTGCTTAGAAGTTAATAAATCTCCAGCTCTCTTCCCCCGACCCCCTCAAATTATAAACCTATGACAGACAACAAGCAACCCATGTTAGCACCATTTTGTACGATGACAATGCATTACTTTCATATTGAAGCACAAAATAGTGTTTGCTGATCTTATAACGTAAGTCTGTTGTGATATAGAAGCAAAGTCCAACTGGACTAATCAGCGCTGTATTGTACAGATTCAAAGTTAGTTGTTTGGTGTGTGTCATGAGCAGACTTTTCTGTTTCAGTTATCGTTCCAGCCCATGGATTCATTCTAAGTACAGCTATTGAACTGTGGGGTCCCTGGCCATTTGTAAATTCCTTTATGGTATAGGTAATTCACCCCACCATTCAGAATCAATCGCATTCCTTATCATTTCGAGATATGAACTTACAGACCCACTGAAACATTCCAAAGTAATTATTAGGACTGAGAAAGCGTTGATAAGCATATTACACTGTGCATAGCAGGCTAACATCTGTTAATTGACAGCAATTTTTTCAGATCAAAACAGCATCTAGTTTGGAGGAGGAGGAGAACACTTGATGGCCAATTTGCAGGTAACTTGTGTATTTAGTTGACAAACCGTTTGAGGGACTGGCGGCATCTAAATGGCTTTGTGACCCGAAGATTTATTCATATCTCGGCTTGTTTCACAAATTGTCATTTATCAGTGGATTGAGTTGCATATTTATTGCCTGCCACTCAAAAGCAACCATGGATTTAGGTGCGATCCATTTCTCTATTAGTGCTACTCGCACACAGGCGAGAGTTCAGTTTGTTCCGGATTTAATTGTAGCCCAGCTTAGGACACACTTAGGCTGCTATTTTACAGACCCCGGCAGGCAGGGGGAACGTACAATTCTTCGGGCCGCCTTTCTACCTTCCTCATGCCCACTTCCAACCTCTCTGCAATTCTACAGGCCCTCAGCTGAGTCCCAGGCCTTGGCCCAGTTGACGCCATTGGGCTGTTTCCCATCTGCCCTCAGTTTTGAGGCTAGTGGGAAGTGTTCAGCGGCGGCTAGGGATTGCTTGACAGGTGACCTTTCTGGAGCCGGGAGTGGGAAGGGTGATGTCTCCCTCAAGGCCCCCCTTTGCAGTGATGGTTATCATCCCTCCTGCATGCCATAGATCAGCCCCTTGCACATGCTCCCTCCCAATCCTGGCTTCTCTATTAAGGCCCTCATTGACCACAGGGCTGACTATCCCACCTAGATTTTAGACCAAAAACAAAGTTGCTGGATTTTCCAGCAACTTTATTTTTGTTCCTGATTTACAGCATCCACAGTTCTATTGGTTTTTATTTAGATTTTAGACCCTTCTCCATGAGGCAATGGCCTAGTGCTATTATTACTAGATTATTTATCCAGAGACTCTGACAATGTTCTCGGGACCTGGTTTCGAATCCTACCATGGTAGATGAAGGAATTTGAATTCAGTAACAAATCTGGGTCTAATGATGACCATGAAACTGTTGCCGATTGTCAGGAAAACCCATCCGGTTCACTAATATCCTTTAGGGAAGGAAATCTGTTGGAATTATCTTAATGATTAGTTCTACCATTCGGTGTTACATCTGTGTTGGTGGAGAATGAAGCAAAAGATGATCTGAATTAGAAAGATTAAGAGAAAGCAAGATTGAGAGAAATAACATTTTGCAAACTGAGATTCAGCTTTTTGAGCTAACATAGGATCCATTTCTTTTTTAGGACAAAATAAAACGATCCATGTAAAAAAGAAATCTGTGTTCTTTTGTTGCAAGCAAATTTATTGGTGGACTCTTTTACAAATAATAAATTAATATCTGTCTTGGGAGCTATCACTTAATCTTGTTAAGCTATAAGCTATGCTTATTTCAAACCCAATGCTAATTAAACTTCCTTATCTTGACGTTCGGACAGCCATTAAAATGCCAACTTAAAGAAAAGAATTTGGGGTTAATTGTTGTGTTGATGATCTGAGCTACCACAGCGTTTCAATAAGTTTTCTCAACAATAGGTTGGATGCAATTAAGTACTTAGGCGAACTGTGAAATCCAGGCCAAGCATCAATGTTTTGTTGCTACCAATTATTGTAAAAAATATTGCAAAAAAAAAACCGCAAAAAATATGTTGACCCTCCAGTACAGTACTGTGAGAGTGCTGCTAGGTTGGAGGTGCCATGATTCAGATGAGAGGTCAAATGGAGGTGCTGTCTGCCTCTCAGATGAACAAAGAAGATCCTGTGCACTATACTGAAGAAGAACAGCAGAGTTATTCCCAGATTGTGTGGTCATTATCACTTTGATGTTTGAGGGAACGTGCTGTGCACAATATTCTTCTCCATTATAACGGAGACCATGCATTGAGAGAGGTTCATTGGCTGAAAAGTACATCTGGTGATCATCAATGACCTTTTCTTTCTAAGTTCTTTCTTTCATAAATTCAATATTCTGGATAGGTTTGCTAGATGGGCTGAGGGTCCTCATCCATCTGAAATGTACTTTTTTTTTACAATGTTGCTCATCTTATGATTCAGGTTAAGCAAGGGGGTGGATGTTTATTGGGGAAAATGGAACGTGAATTTGAGGTTACAATCCAATCAGATACACGGGGAAGGGTCACTGGACCCGAAACGTTAACTCTGTTTTTCCCTTCACCAATGCTGCCAGACCTGCTGAGCTTTTCCAGCAACTTTGTTTTTGTTCCAATCAGATACAATGTGATTCCTTTTGAATGGCAGAACTGATCCAGAAGGGCCAAATGGCCTATACCCGCTCCTTATTCAAATGTTATTACTTCTACTGAAAAAGCAGAAAGTAGAACTTCCAACAAGTATGTTAGGTAGATATTCAGCTGCCCAGTAAATGAAGGTCTATAAATGGTTATCCACCTGAAATTAAAGTTTCCTCTACAAGAAATAAATATGAGTCTTATGGTGCCTCACTTTGGAGGTAAATCCCCCATATTCTTCATATAGAAATGGGGAGTGAGAATTTAAAACTTTTTTTTTAATCTAACTGTTGCTGCAAAAAGTGTGCAGATTATTCATTAATCTCGGGTACAACAACATAAGGGCACTCTTTTTGAGTATGAGCTAGGAGTCATCTTGATGATACAACACTTTATGTTATGCAACTGACTAAGCAGAGACTAGAATGTTCAGAGACTTATATACGATGTGGCTTTCCTGACCACAAGGCAGTGGTTTGCAATGTTTCCTGGAGAAACCACAAGATCTATTTGACCCATCTCGAGAAACCCTTCTTCCTTCTCGACATTCTTTTTCCTCTCAGTTTGTAGATAAAGCTCCTGATGCTGAACTGAATCGAATGATAGTTCTTTGATTTTGAAAGATCTATTTTATCCGGACTCTCTGAGTCAGCGATGAGCAGAAGAATAGCATCTTCAGTGCATTACAGCTTTTAAAAAAAAACACTTCTGCTTAAAGTTCGTTTTAATCAAATCTAGTGATGAATAACAGTCAGGAAAGAAAAAAAATTGACAAGCACAAACATAACAAGATTAATTTTTAATTCGTGATTGATTTAGCAGTATCTATATTTCATAGTTTTGTATGAAAAACCATTTCTGGCACTAATTTCCTTTAATCCCTCTAAGTGTTAATTTATTACGTTGCAGTTGGGATTCCACAATGTGAACATCTATACCACATACAACAGATGTATGACAGAACCAAAGAATAAGACTCACATGATTTATATTTGCAATACAGGTGGCAGAATATGTCACACAAGTAAAGAATAAAGCAGTCGTGGACTTCTACTGTCGGGAATAACAGAACAGCGCAGTAATGTGATTATGGTAATGATCAACAAGTCATAGTCTGCTACTTTTGTTAGCAGTAATTAACTTCTTGGAATGACACAGGCAGCTTTCTCTGTGTACATCAGATGGCCCTGCCTTTGTGTCCCAGTCTTCCATTTTCCCCGCAGGGACCACAGTCCTTCAAGTGCATGACTAAATGAATTCATTTCTGGAACAAAGATTCGATAGGGAATAGAGATTGATATCTTTTGTTCAGGACATTCAATACCATATACCAAGCCAATTACTTAAGGTGTTTCTGTCAGTCTCATTACTGCTCCTATTGAGGCATGCTCTAATGTTGGATCATTCTCTTCCAAGAATGTAGTGGAACAGATTAGTGGTTTTAATGAGAAAGCTTCTATTGGGTACGACTTTTCTCCCAACCCCAATCATTGTAGAATTTAGCAATCATACATAGGCAATAGGAAGGGGCTAAATTCAATCTTGCATGGACTGATCAAAGGCAAGTGCGAGATTGCATGAGGACACTGTGACTTCTTATAATGAGGGGACATATGTGTGTATACCTTCCTGTAGCAGCAGTGTCATCAGCTGTCGCATTTGTGTTGAAAGTCTGTGAACACAAGAGAAGATTTATGCTCCTTGGTATTCATTTGCTGGGAATGTTTAAGTACATGCCTTTAAACATTACTACCTTGATTTGTTGGTGATTTTTTTTCTCTCTCGTCATGCTTCAGAGAATGGTTTCTGTGTTTAGCAACAATCTAAAATGAATGTTGTTTGCACAAGAGACTTTATGGCATTGTCGACAAATGTGGCAATAGTCAATTTTCAGCCCTATTCAGTTCACAAAATAAATCTTTTACTTAGATTGCAAGGTCCCAGTAAGCTGGTGGTTTTTGTGGTGTGATATCACAGTCAATGTCCTCTCTGCAGTTTCTTTGCATGTTTATATTTTAGAATTCCTGAGTTGCACTTTCCTGGAAATAGCTCCCGAGAAGCCAACAAAGTTGTAAGTGCCCTGTTTATTGCAACACAAGGTAGGTTACACATTGCTGGTATGACATCTTGGAGGTGACTTTCAACACAGTAGTAAGCCATGGGCTAACATTAAAAAAAAGGTCATTGCACTGTAATGTAATGAATGGCGTGAAATGCTATGACATATTTTGATGCGGCAATGCGCTATGTAAATACAATTTATTGTTAAATGCAAAGCCTAGTTATGTCACATCAAACTGCGGACTCCCTACTAGAGTGTTATGTTATTTAACAGTACAAAATCTCATGCCATTCCTATACAATTCTACAAAACTCCTTTGGTTATTAAAGTTGGTAGAAGCCAAATATTTTGACATTAATAATACCTGAAAATTGTATTAAAAGGTCACATTTTTTATCAGTTCTTTCATTTTTAGAAAATGTAAATGATTCAATGGTATATGAACATTTTTAAAAAATAAATTATTAATACCTCCTAGAGAACTCTGATGTATTAAAAGACAAAGCATTGATTTGACCAGTCCTGCAGTCTGCTGATCTTCAAAAATGATATCATCTCTTTTAAACTACCACTTAGCATAATAATGCTTTCCTGAATTTAACAGCATTCCTAATGCAAGGGTGTGTGTGTGTGTGTGTGTGTGTGAGTGTGTGTGTGAGTGTGTGAGTGTGTGAGTGTGTGTTTGTGTGTGAGTGTGTGAGTGTGTGTGTGTTTGTGTGTGAGTGTGTGTGTGTGTGTGTGTGTGTGTGAGTGTGTGTGTATATGTTCAAAAGCAGAGAGACCTTTCAAAATTGCTGAGCACATGATTTTAGTCTGTTGTGTAAAAGCATTAAGTGAACAGGAGGAATTATTTTACATTAAGCATTTGTATGAATGTTTACAGTTCAGTATAAGTAGGTTGGAAAACCTTTGCAGTTTAAGAGGCAAGATGTTATAAGAGGTAATGAGGTGGCTTGCAAGCCTAGCACTGAATTGGCCTCTACTTATTTAATAGTCGGCTAAACTGAGCAACATGCATTTAAGATAATGAAGTTGTGTCAGCAAAGCTTACAGCATAAATTTAACTGAAGTGTTGGTTGCGATTTAAACAGGTTATCTTTGAGTAATGTAGAAGATGGAGAGACAAAGAATGTACAGTCCACTTTATTTTGAATCAATATTTGGAATGAGCCTGGGGTTTCAAGATTGCTCAAAGACCAGTCGCACTAATTTATGCTTCTATTTGTAATATATTTGGCATTTCCTTTTCGACATCAGGATGTACTATTTAATTTTATGGAATGAGAACTGATGTTCAATTATTTTCCATTGCTCATTTTTATTATTTTTAATTTTAAATTATTTTTATAATAATTTGAATTACAATCATGAATAAGTGCTTCAGAATCCCTGTTAGTGTTTGTAAGAATGCAGAGAATCACCACACACTATAAAGGGCCTGTGGTGGGTTCAGATTTTGTAACCATGGGACGTTACAATGACCAGGTTGTATGTCTCACTGTTCCCACTTCTCGAAATTGTTTGGCCTTGCATTTCTGCAGTGGGGTTTGACAATTTCCTCCTGGTTGGAGATCAGTGAAATCCCTTGCAAAATGATTTTACACTATCTCCCCAGAGGTTTTATGACACCTCCTGTTAAAGTCACACTGGACGCTGGTGAAACCTCAGCTTGGAAATTCAGAGCCTGTATTTCTGTCAGTGCCTTCTGTAATGGAAGGGTGTTGCATGAGACGAAGACAGCAATTAGGGGGTTTTAAAACTCTGAATAATTTCCATTGTGTGAAGAGGAAAAAGACTATTTCCTGTGGTTTGGGAGTTAACGATGAACAGTCACCAGTTTAAAATTCTCATAAAAAATATGAGGAGAGGGTTTAGGAGAAATCTGATTATTTTAAGAGTTATCGGAGCATGGAGTGTTTTGGGGAACAGTTGAAGAAGAGACCATTGCATCTTCTAAAGAAAGTCTGGATAAAAGTTTGAAGTAGAGGTGACTGCAGGGCACTGGGGAAACGTTGGGATTAGTGTCAGAATGCAACAGCGATGAACTGGGACAATGGCCAGAATCGCCATCTTCTGAGGATAAACGGTGTGAGGCATGTGTGATTATTCTAAATTCATCACTGACTTTGACAATTACGTAGCATGTTTGGATAAGGGTGTAAGTGAGACTAAATTAGTGATTGGAGCTCTGCGACAGAATGTAATGCATTGTAAAGTAATAATGTAATGTGTATTAAAGGTTTGCTTGCTTCTTAGCTTGAGGCAGTTTAAGTTCCCACTTATAGTAATAGTTTGTCATCTTTAAATATAGCGCAAAGACACTAATGAGGTCGACAGAGGTTAAAAGAATTCATTCTCAAGAGGCAACCCTGTTATCCCAAGGGAAGAGGAGCACAGCAGTTTGTTTTAGATCCACATGTTTGGGGTAGAGTCAGCAGACTGTTACCCAAGCATTGCTGGATTTCAATTAAATTGATGTAGCTTCCCATGAAAAAGTTGTACTGTTGTCTTATTTTACACATAGCCACAAGCTGCAGTATTCATTTTACCAAGTTGTCATCCACCAGTGTATCACCAAGGGTAATGGGCTCCTCTACCATAAGGTTTTTAACAATCTCTATGCTATATTCTAATAGGACGTCCAGAGTTTAACATCAATGGCAGATGAAAATTGTTTATTAATTCAAGGGGTTCAAGCAACTTGCTTTACTGAAATACACTGCCAGCAGTGAAATATTGATGTGTGAAATGGTTGTGTGTCATTTATGCCAGGGATGTAATGATCTAGTGGCAATATCGCTAGACTAAATAATCCAGAGATCCAGGTTCAAATCCCATCAAGGTGGATCATGGAATTTGAATTCAATTAAAAAAACTGGAATTAAGAGTCTAATGATGACCGTAAAACTGATGGGGTGGGGGGCGAACACATCTGGTTCATTAATGTCCTTTTAAGGATGGACGCTGCTGTCCTTACCGGGTCTGGTCTACATCTGACTCCCATATTGTTGATTGCCTTCTGGGCAATTAGGGATGGGCAATAAATGCTGGTGTTATCAGCAAAGCAACCAATGAATAAAGAAAACACTGTGTACATTTTTAAAACAAGCTTTAGTTTAAATTATTAATTTGCATTTGAGTAAAAACCAAAAAACTGTGGATTCTTTAAATCAGAGATAAAAATAAAAATTGCTGGAAAAGCTCAGCAGGACTGGTAGCATCTGTGAAGAGAAATCAGAGTTAACGTTTTGGGTGCAATGACCCTTCCTCAGAAGTTTTCACCTGGAGGATGGTGGGGTCTATAATGCACTGCCTCGGAAACTTCATAACCTTTAAAATTAATTTGATGAGCACTTGAAGTGTTGTAACATTCAAGACTTTGGGCCTAGTTTAGGAAAATGGGGCTACTGTAGCTGGCATACTTTTGGCCATACAGACTTGAGGTCAGAGGGTCATTTCAGTATTGTACGATTCTATGAAAGGTTTGAGTTGTCTTGTGGTTACGAATATGAGCCAGTCTTTCGTTCTTAAACTATTTCAGATTGAATTGTTTGTCAGCATTTTCTAAATTATAGTTTTTACTGATGACCATTAATGATCAAAATAAAAGCCTATTGCTTCATGTAAATTTGTGGTATAAATACAAATAAGCCTCACCTATCAGTGTGTCTTTAAGTCAAGGTACAAAGGGACCAATAACCCTTTCTATTTTCTTTCCAATTGTGTGTATAAATGCTGTGAGGTTTGTTAATTATCAAACAAACCATTGTTCTCCTAATTAAAAGACTCAAGTACAATAATTCAAAATGACATTTGAATGGACACTGTTTGTTGCTTATCCTCGTCAACGTAGGATTGGTTCCCGGGAAAAATATATCTCAATGTGAGGCTGTAGAAGAGAAATTTAAGAAAGGATAAAATTGCATCAAGAAGTGCAACTAGAAACATACATGGCTTGGTATACATAGTCACACAGACACACAGGGACACACACAAACACACACACATAGAGACAAACACACACACACACATACAGACCCACACACATAAACAGACACACACACATTGACACAGACCCACACAACCACTATTTTGTGGAAAAAATGTAGGGGGCTGAGGGATGGGGTGGCGAGGTTAAGTTTTGTTATTAAATCACAAGATATGCTGGTCAGCAGTGCTACTTTCCCAGGATTGATTGGAAAATGGGTAATTGTAGTCCTGGGCGGAAGCAATGTTAACTCAATAAAGAATCAATTGGGATAACTGTTTCCCCCGAGGATATTGGATCACCCATGATGAGAACGTTCCATCAGAATGATTCCAGTTTTAGTTTACTTGTTGAAATTATAAAGATCACATGGAGAGTCCTGGGTGAACAGAAGCTGCAATTGATAGCTTGTATCTTGATGTCATAGTGTTGTCATTGTACTAGAATTCACAATTATCAGTGACTTATCAAAACAACTGCTTAATAATTCAGTGACTGTTAATGTTCGTGACTAGTGTAATTACATGAAATGTAACAGGTTCAAAACTGCGGATTGCTGCCTTTTTTTTCTTTTTTCCCTTACTTGAAAGTCATAAAGTAGCGAAATACATCTTTCAGTCTGTTCAAAATAAGTCCTTTTTGAGTGTACAAGTTTACAAGTGACTGTTGGTAAACAGTCAATCTGATAGAATAATGTTTAATCTTAATTATATGCAATGAGGTGCATGTTCCAACCAGGAAACCTGAAGTCAGCCTGCGATTATGTCATGAATCTCATTTAACATTATTTGGACAAGCCCCCCAGGGCACTCCACCCATTTTAAGACAGTCCAGATATTGCAGAGTTGAGGAAGTAAGCCAACTTGCTTTTGGATTCAAAGTGTTAATTTGTTTTTAAATGGGATATCCTTTTGTATTTGTTGAGAACATTGTGGAGCAGAGCACAGCCCATGCCCAGTTTGGACTAAAGCATACACTCACCTACATACTTGAGAGAGCCCATGCCTGCTTTAAGCAGCTTCCTACCCCTATTGTAAATGGCTGGATGCAATGGTGAGGTGGACATCCTGAAGGCATTCTTTATATTCCAGTTGTCTCCTTGAAATTGTCCCTCATTACAGTGGTAAAGGATGAACCATTGAAGAATCTTAACAAGAAGAGGCACTTGCCTTTTCACAATGTAGTTTGTTGCTTCATAGCAATAGCTGCAAGTTACATTGACTAGTTAGACAAAATACTAAAGGCTATCAGGAGACATCAATGACAGAGTCATACAGCACAGAAACAGACCCTTCAATCCAACCAGTCCATGCCAAAAATAATCCCAAACTAAACTAGTCCCAGTTTGTGACACAAACGTCCCCATCAGGATCTTGAACTAGTCTCCCCTTTTCCCCTCCTAAGATGGTATGGCACCATTAGATTGGGTGAACATTAAGGTTTCCAACATTAACCCTTTTGGAACCATTACCTTATACAATACAAGATTTGCTTCATAGAATTGATAAGGCATATTTTTGGCTGTCTCATTGGAGGCATTCAGAGGATGTCAGCATCACTGGCAATGCCAGCATTTATTGTCCATGGAAAGAAATTATTCGGTTATTTTCACAATGCTGTTTCTGGGAGCTTGCTGTGTGCAAATTGGCTGCCTTGCTTCTTATATCACAGCTTTATACGTACCTTCAAAAATACCTCACTGGCTGTTAGGTGCTTTGGGGCATCCAAAGGACATTGAGTGAGGGCTGTCATTGTTTTGCTAAGCAATCTAATTCAGCAGTTGAAATGAGTCAAAACCTATTTCCATTTAGGTATGATATTTAAAAGTCAGGAAATAGTTTCCAGCACAGAATCTGTTCAGATGTGCCAGAAGTAATTGTAAATCAAAAATTACATGCATGTCTGTCAGTGCTCTCAGCCACACCTATGGCCCCACCTATCACAACATTTTTTATATATGTTATGTGCCAGATTTTCACTTTCTACAAAGGCAAGTGTCTGCTTTAGTTGTGGTGTCTGGGTGCAGACAGAGAAAGTCTGCCCAAGTCAACCCAGTAGCTACTGTTCACATTTAAACAAATGTTATTTTATCTTCATCATGCCATGCATAATGTGCAAAAGGTGGAGCGGCACCTGTTGACTTTTTTTTAACCTGGAAGGGGATGAAAAAGACTTTTGCCTCAATATTGTTGTGTTTATCTGCAGTGTGTTTATGTAAATACAAATTTCTCAAGCAAGTGATTTGTCTTTTGTTTGCCTTTCAGACTTTTTCAAGAGAAAGAACAAAGGCCTTGCTGGCTTTAACTGACGAGAACTCGCTAATCAACCCCTTCCTTTTTAGTTCAGCAAATGTCAATGAAGTGAATAAGTGTCCTACTCCCAGCTGGCAAGTTGCAGTTACTGAGAGACCTGTGTGGATTCCTACAGCTACTTCACTGTGGCTGTACTTTAGCCTGGAGTATGTACAAAAGTGCATCCCATGGGGTTGTGTCCCAAATCCATTAACTAAGCAAGTGTCAGCATCTCCACGGGTCTCAGCACAGGATGCTATGGAACTATCGGGAAACCATGATTTATAATCTGAGAAATTCACTGTCAATCTAGGCAAAGGTTCAGAGAGTCAAGTTCCCCAACGTGATGGACGATTCCTTTATTTCTCACGAAAGCATAGGCAGCTCAATCTGACTGGGAGCACATAGTCCTCAGTGTTAAGTAACCTGAGGCTGAGGATTGCTACCTTCTCCCAGTGCAATCCTCAATCGACTCCCTCGTTTATTTTCTCAATTTCTTAATTAGCGCCAGTCCCACAAAACTAAAACAACAAACAACCTGCGAGAAATTTGATTTTCGCTCCAAGTAGCACACGCAATACTGAGAGCCTGAAATGAGGAGAAACAGTCCAGTTTCTCTGATGCTGATGGCTAAATTTGAAAGGTTAAGAAAATCGTTTGAATGAAAGCGCAAGGAGCAACAGGAGAAAAAAAAATTGAAAAATACGAATAACTTTTGATTGCTTCCGGATCAAAGACAGCAACAAGAAACCCGAAGTGCCTTGTATATCACGGTTACAGAAGTTGTGAGATTGTGTAAACAAATGACCAAACACAGCATGAAAGTATATTATGGGAATCGTACCCTCGGTATCGCCACATCTCATGGAAAGATATGATTGTGTTCACACAACTTCAATTAATCTCCTTCTAGACTGTCAATAGTAGAAATGAGGCCAAAACATAATGTTGTGCCAGGAGACACAGTAGGGAAAAGGAACTTGGGTGGGATTTCCAGTCTGAAAAGCGATTCAATACTACGTGAGTCAATTTGCAGCGTTCGCCTGTTAAACAGATTGTGCTTGGGATTAACAATGAAATAAATTTTAGACCGTGTTGCAATTGTGTTATCTCGTTTAGAAGCAAAGTGTGCTTTTATTTATGTTTGCGGCTCTGAAGCAGTTGTTTAAGCAAAGTTAAGAAATCTTTATAAATGTCAGTTTGAGAATGTAGTGCCTGAGGACCGGCTCCAGAACATTGCTACATAAATTCTTATGCAAGCAACGTGCACCCACTTGACTTACGCTAGGCTTGTTATAGGCTGTATAATTTATGCTCGGGTTTTACAGTTCTTGTTTGCATTGTATTTTGTTCGCATAATGTTCACAATATTAGCTGCAACAGCAGTTTGAATTAACAGGAAACATATTTTCAGAGCAGAGTATTTAAATAATCGATTGAGGCCTTTGAGATTATTTTAAAAATAAAATCTTTGATAGCATAGAAGATGTTTCCACTTGCTGGAGAGGCCAAAACCAGGGATTGTATATATATGTATATATAGAAGACAGTCGCTAATAAATCCAATCGAGAGCAGATTCTTTAGCCAGAGTGCAATGAGAATGTGGAACTCATTACCAGGCAGCGTAGTTGAGGCGAATACCATGCGTGCATTTAAGAAGCTGGATAAATAGAAACGGGAGATAACAAGGCTGAGGGGTTAATAATCAAGGGGTGTAACTTTAAAGTAGGAGGTGGAAGGACTGTGGGCATTTAGGAGAAATATTTTCACTCAGAAACACGATAGAGCACTCCTTTTGGTGTGCTTTAAGTGTAAGGGGCTAACTATAGCTACTGAGCACGTGTGTTAGCAGTTATGTTGTAAGTAAAGTCAGATCCCATAGAAGTGGAAATGAAGTCTGTCAGGTTCCAGAGAAGCCTTATTTTACTATCTCTGATGTACATTAATGTTTAATAAAGGACTCGGGGTTATTGGAATGAGTGTGGACTGCCTTCAATCAATAGTGAGGAAAGTTGCTTTATTTTCCTAGGGCTGTTCTCTCATTAGAGAGGGACAGCTGGTGGTGGTTTAACCTAAGGATTACCAGGTATCAGATGAGGGGAAAAGGACGGACTTTCATGGTAACCTCAGCTGATGCAGGACTATGAACCTGCACCCTTGGCATCACTTTTCATCTCAAATCAGTTGTCCAGTCAACTGAGCTAACCGACAATAACTCTGACTTGATATTATAACACAAGGAAGACTTGTTCTCCCTGAACCTCCCTGGAGAGGTCCCACTGTAGCTGGTGTAAGGAAGGTCTCAAGACTCTGTCAGGTACTGCACAGCCTTACAGACTTGCTCTGTGACCCACAGCATGTAGAAAGGGGAGGGAAAGAGGTCATGCCATTCTTCAGTACTTCACTGGATGGATCCAATCCCTGCATAACCGACTGACCCTGCTCCAACCACAGGGCTCCTCAATTTCAGAAGCCATCAGGCATTGGCCTCCTGATCCAGGTTCCAGCCAATCGACAACACGGTTAGTGCTGGTTGAGTGCTGTAGTTACATAAACTAGCACCAGGGGGCACAATATGGGGAGGTAATGGCTTAGTGGTATTATTGCTGGACTATTAATCTGGAGACCCAGATAATATTCTAGGGACCCAATTCGGATCCTGCCGTGGCAAATGGTGGAATTTGAATTCAATAAAATATCTGGATTTAAGAATCTAATGATGATTGTGAATCCATTGCCAATTGTCTGAAAAATCCATCTGGTTCACTAATGTCCTTTAGGGAAGGAAACTGCCATCTTTACCTGCTCTGGCCTACATGTGACTCCAGACCCACAGCAATGTGGTTGACTCTTAACTGCCCTCTGGGCAATTAGGGATGGATAATAAGTGCTGCCTGACAAGCAACACTCTCATCCTGTGAATGAATAAAGGATGAGGATTAGGACCACACCATTCAGGAGAAATTTTAGGAAGCACTTCTACACACAAAGGGGTTTGGGACTCTCTTCCACAAATTACAGTGGATACTGGATCAGTCATTAATTTTAAATCTAAGATAGATACATTTTTGTTAACTAAAGGTATTACGAGATATGGGTCAAAGGCGTTTATATGGACTTAGATCACAGATCAGCCACAATCTCATTGAATGGTGGAACAGGCTCGAGGGGCTGAATGGCCTACTCCTGATCCAAGCTCTTATAGAAAATAGGAGCAAGAATAGTCCATTTGGCCCCTTGAGCCTGCTCTGCCATTCATTGTGATCATGCGTGTTCATTCTACTCAATAGTCTGTTCCCACATTTCCTCTGTATTCTTTCATCTCTCTAGCCCCAAGTGCTACATCCAACTATTTCTTGAAATCATACATTGTTTTGGCCTCAACTTCTTCCTGAGGTAGCGAATTTCACCACACTCCAGGTGAAGAAATCTCTTATATTATTGTGTATGAAGCATGGATTCCAACCCAGACAAGATGGGCTGAATGGCCTGTCTTTTTCACTGCAAATCCTTGCAATTGTATAACATTCCCTGTTTGGTTGGGAAGTCAATCGATAACTATATGTCTCTGTTTTATCTGCTTGATTTGCCATCCGAGTTGCTGGTTTTCACAACCTTTCCTCTGAAAACCCACATCCCTCTTTTCTACCTGATTTTCTCAAGTACATTATTAAACCTGGCATTCTCACTTCCTAAGTAATCTCGTGATCTGTGCTCACAAGCCTGTAAGTAGGTTAATTATCTGCGGAGGTGTTATCTGAGTATGGATTACATGAGGCAGTTTAAAGGTTTCTCCAGGAACTAGGTTCACTCAGATAGAGCAAGTAAACAGATTCCTAATTACAAATCAATGAGTAGCTTTTTCTGCACTGATGCCTACCAACTCCTGAGCTGACAACGTTCGAACCACCTGTTCATAACAATGTCCCTTTTCAGCAGATTATCACCATTTTCAGAAATGTGCTTATCGCCTCTTCTGATAAACACTGGGGGAATCTTTTTGACTTGTATCTAAATCAGGCAGGAGGGGTATGGAGGGGAACGGGGAATTTCATGATAACAGCCTAATGGTATCAGTGTGAATTCCAGCATATCTTTTATTCATTTGTGGGATGTGGGTGTCATGGGCTAGGTCAGCATTTATTGCCCATCCCTAATGGGCAAGATTTAGGAATAGATGAAGGCCTTTTGGCCCATTGAGTCTGTTCTTCCATTTAATGAAATCATGGCTGATCTGATAATCCTCAACTCTACTTTTGTGCCTTATCTCCATAGCTCTTAAATTTCTTACTGATTAAAAAATCATCTATCTTTGCCTTGAATATACTTAATGGCCCAATCTCTACAGACCTCTGCAGTAAAGAATTCTACAGATTCACCAGCCTCTGTGAGAAGAAATTCCTCCTCATCTCTGTTTTAAATGTCTTACTCTGAGATTTTGCCCTCTGGTCCCAATTACCTTAAAGAATCTGATAGGTTTCAATAAGGCCACCTCTCATTCTCCTAAGAGATAGTAGGAACAGCAGATGCTGGAGAATCTGAGATAACAAGGTGTAGAGCTGGATGAACGCAGCAGGCCTAGACCCTTCTTCAGAAGAAGGGTCTAGGCCTGAAACGTCAGCCTTCCTGCTCCTCTGATGCTGCTTGGCCTGCTGTGTTCATCCAGCTCTACACCTTGTTATCTCTCATTCTCCTAAACTTACTTTTCTTTTCTATATGTTAGAGATTATGGGTTGGGAAAGTGCTGTCATACAGTCATAGAGTCATACAGCGTGGAAACAGACCCTTCGGTCCAACCAGTCCATGCCGAGCATAATCCCAAACTAAACTAGTCCCACCTGCCTGCTCCTGGCCCATATCCCTCCAAACCTTTCCTATTCATGTACTTATCCAAATGTCTTTTGAATGTTGTAACTTTACCCACATCCACCACTTCCTCAGGAAGTTCATTTGACATGCGAACCATTGTGTAAAAAATTTGCCACTCAAGTCTTTAAAAAACTTTCTTCTCTCACCATAAAAATGTGCCCCCTAGTCTTGAAATCCCTCATTCTAGGGAAAAGACAACTACTATTAACCATATCTATAGTCCTCATGATCTTATAGACTTCTGTAAGGTTGCTTCTCAACCTCCTATGCTCCAGTTGAAGGCGCCTCGGTGAGTTGTTGTAATGCATCTTGTAGATGGTCCACATTACTGTCACTCTGTGTGAGGAGTGCAGGGGGTTGAACGCTTAGGCCAGTGGATGGAGTTCCATCCATGAAGAACAGTAAGGTACCAGATCAAAAGCTAATTAACAGCAGACTGATGGTGAGGCAACCGTGGACAGAAACATGGATAGGGCCGGCAAAATATCTACACATATTCTGGCCTTTGAAAAAGCTTTTTTCTCATTAATCTCTATACAGCAGGTCCAGCTGCTATTGCATTTAGTGGACCATGGATTAGAATTAGCATAGTATTGGTACCTGGTTCACATGATGAAAGTAAGCTTCCACACGTTCCCAACCTCAATAACGACAGGGCTAGTGAACAGTAACAAAGTAAATGGGAACATTGGTCACTTGCAGAGCAAACGACAGACTTGGGGCATTGACGGTGGATGGAAACACAATGTAAAAAATACATCAGGCCTAAAGGAAGTTGCATGTATTGAATGCAGAGCTTTTGAAACTGTGCCAATGTCCCAATAATAAAATCAATTACTCTGTGGCTTATGATCTCATGAGCAATCTTTGATTACATTATTGCTTTGTAAATCGATACACAATTAGGTTTACCACTATGCAAGTTAAAAAATGCTTTCTTTAAAAAATGTGGAGTTAATGATGTCTTTGGGAGTTAAACAAGACACATGTAGCAACAGGAAATATGTTATCGGAGGATAATTTGTGGTTTCTCAATCAACAAAGGAAATATAAATAATACATTTTTGCCCTTCTATTTTCTCCCTTTCTTTTCCTAAATCTTACACCCTTGGAACTAAACGCCTCTCAATACATTGCTCAGAGGACCATAATGTCACAGGTTTTCAAGTCATGTTTTAGCATTCATCCATTGGATGTGAGCATTTCTGGCTCGGCTAATGTATATTGCCCGTTCCTCATTTCCCTGGAGAAAGTGCTGGTGATCTGCCTTCTTGAACAGCTGAAGTCCTTGGGGTACAGGACACCCAGAAACCACGCACAGCAATTGGCATTGTCATGGTAAGCACCGCTTTGACTTCTAATTCCAGAAGTAACTGCCACAGATGAGTCTTGGAGGACCATGAAGCTGGTAAGAAAATTAAAGACAATGTTATTTGTAGCCCCAATACTTACGTGGCTGGTTGAGTTCTATTTCTGGAATTGATAACTCTTAGGGAGTTGATAGTGGCAGATTCAGTGATGGTAATACCACTGAAAGTCAAGGGACAATGGTTAGATTCGCTCTTGTTGGAACATGGGAGCTGTATGGTGTGAATGTTATTTGCCACTTATTAGCCAAAGCCTACATGTTGTCCAGGCCCTGCTGCATTTGGATAAGGACTGTTCCAGTCTCACGAATGATGCTGAACATTGTGCAATGATTAATGAAAATCCCCACTCCTGACCTTATGATGGAGGGAAGGTCATTGATCAAGCAGCTGAAGATGGTTGAGCCCAGGACATTACCCTGAGGAACTCCTGCAGAGATGTCCTGGAGCTGAGATGACTGTCTTCCAAAAGTCACAACCCAGGAGGTTAAGACAGCTTCAATTAGGCTTGATTTTAAGTTGGCTAAATGCATGGGTTTTGAGTGGGTTTGATGTTCATACATGGGTTCCAGAAAGAGTCACTGCATAGCAATCAATACACTTCTCTGAATGCTGTGCCTCACCCGGCTCTAACTTCACTCCCTCCCTCCCGCTCTGTACCAGATACCATTTGTATCACTTTCATTCTTGTGGAGATCAGGGGGTTGAATTTTTCCATTAGGGATCTGTCCTGTTGTGGCCTCCAACTCCACATTCTATTCTGAATGTCACTCACCAGCAATTAGATACAGTGGGCAGCTTTCAAAGCCAAGAGGAGGTTTGCAGGACTCAAGGAGGTACAGCATTCCCTACAGGTAAGGATTACAGATAGACACCTAATGATAGAGGAGCCTCTCAGTGCTTTCTGTGAGCTGGAAGGAATGGCCTCAGCTGGGGCTCCCACAGTTGTGGAGGGGTAGTGGTAGGAGGCACAATGATCTTCCCAGTGGGAATGGTGGCTGTAGTGATCTTGGAGGACTGCTCAGTCACCCCCTCCTCCATTCCCCTGACCCTGGTATTCCACCAGGGGGCAATTCCAGCCACCCAATGCCACAAAGAGACAACAGAGCCACCCCAACTTCTTTTCATTCACAGAAAGAGGGTGTTCGTGGTTGGCCAACATTTGTTGCTCATCCCTAATTGCCCTTGTGAAGGTCACAGTAAGGTGCTATTTAGAACTGCTGTGCACCCTCAGCGCTGTTATAGAGGGAATTCCAGGATTTTAACCCAATGATGCTGAAGGAACACACCTATTTCCAAGTCAGGATAGTGTGAGGTTAAGAGGGGAAGTTGCATTGGTGGTGATCCCATGTATCTGCTGCCCTTGTCTGTCCAAATGGAAGTGGTCATTAGTTTGGAAGGAGCCTTGGTGAATTTTTGCAGTGCGTCTTGTGGATAGTACACACTGCTGTCATTGTGTGTCAGTGATGGAGGGAGTGGATGTGATGCCAATCGAACAGGCTGCTTCGTCTTGGACAGTGTTGAGCTTCTTGAGTGTTGTTGGGGCTGCACCCATCCAGGCAAGTAAGGTATATTCCATTACACTCCTCACTTGTGCCTTGAGGATGGTAGACGGGCTATGGGGAGTCAAGAGGTGATTTACCCACTGGAGGATTCCTAGACTTTGACCGGTTCCTGTAGTAGTATTCTCTTGTTAAGCGGATGAATGTTGAAGTTAAGATAACAAGGTGTAGAGCTGGATGAACACAGCAGGCCAAGCAGAATCAGAGGAGCAGGAAAGCTGACGTTTTGGGTCTGGACCCTTCTTCAGAA
>NC_063340.1:6683078-6708617 GCF_021869965.1 Rhincodon typus | reverse complement strand
TTCTGAAGAAGGGTCCAGATCCAAAACGTCAGCTTTCCTGCTCCTCTGATGCTGCTTGGCCTGCTGTGTTCATCCAGCTCTATACCTTGTTATCTCAGATTCTCCAGCATCTGCAGTTCCTACTATCTCTGAATGTTGAAGTTGTTTGTTGGGGTGCCAATCAAGCAGCCTTAATTGATCATGTAACTAAGTTCATAAGAGACCCCTCACCAGGTGGATGCCATGGGCGCTGGGATACATTATTTCCACCTTCCAGTCCTGTTTCCATTTCGTGCCCTCTCTCTTTCCCTGTCCCTGTCCCTCCCTTTTGTTGGTTAACACTGCGCTGTTGGGCATAGCTTGTAACTTAATTGTTTACTTCATTATACAGATGATTTGATAGTGGCTTATAAGAATGTAAAAAAAAATTGAAGAAAAGATACTCCTCACAGCTGGGTGGGTGACCGTTCTGCCTTCCAGGAAAACGATTGAGGGTTTGCCACTGGCCAGGTTTGGGAAATTCCTTGCTTGCCCACCTCTTTTCCTGCTCCCATGTTGGCATCAAAAACACTCAGCCCAGAACAGTAATAGAACCTAGGAACTTGCAATTGCTGACTTTGGCTCATTTTTCAAGTTAAGTGCACTGGTCCATGTTACCTTATCAGATATTTGGAGATTTTTTATATAGTTTGTGTCATGACACTATGTATTTGCATCACATCCTCCAAGAGATTTACCATTCTCACAATGGATCCAATCAAACGATCCAACATTTATCACTGGCCTTCTTCCCAAAAAATGAGTCTATAGACAACAAAAATGCCGAAAATCATAGCAGATCAGGCAGCATCCATGGGGAGAGAGCAAGCTAATGTTTCGAGTCTAGATGACTCTTGATGAAGTGTCACCTAGACTTGAAACATTAGCTTGCTGTCTCCCCATGGATGCTGCCTGATCCGCTGTGTGATTTCCAGCATTTTTGATTTCAGTACAGACGCCAGCAGCTACAGTAATTTGCTCTGTACAGACACTGGGCAAAATGACTGAGGGTGGAAATATAGGTGGAATCA
The DNA here is from genome assembly GCF_021869965.1 of Rhincodon typus. NCBI lineage: Eukaryota > Metazoa > Chordata > Chondrichthyes > Orectolobiformes > Rhincodontidae > Rhincodon > Rhincodon typus. The sequence goes on along the minus strand of NC_063340.1, from coordinate 6,707,568 downwards.
TGACTATTAGTGGCCATTTTTACTGCTGCTGACCCTCCATTCCCCTCTTATTGAACCAAACAAGTCTCCTCTTCCATTAGAAATGTTTCCTTCCTTCTTATCGCTGCTTGAAATGTTCAGTTCATTCTTGGACTCCCTGTTGTTAGAGGTTAACCAATTACACTTGTTTGTGTGAATATTTGGGTCATCACATGATTCTGTCCATGGAGCCTGAAGCTGCCCAGTATGATATTGGAGTGACTCCAGGGGTCTGTTTATCCAGCTGCAATCCTGGGCTTAATCCACAGTTAGTTAGGACAGATTTTGTGCCTTTACCGTACTGCGACTATCATATATACACAAAGTCTCCCTGTCTGAGGGAAATATTGAAGTGAAATGTTCTGAGGAAATGGACCTTGAAACAAAAGTTCTTAAAGCAATTATCTGCAAACATGTGGTTCAGTGTTGCATTGCAAATCATATTACACCCTATCCTTCGTCTTATCAAAGATGTGGAAGAATGCAAAATCTCCCTGATCAATCTGTCTCCCGTTCTTGACATTTATTGTAGTTAACGGTAGGTCTACCAAAGGTGCAAACACCAAACGTCCAAACACCAAACGTCCAACCAAAATGCTATAGTTGATTCTCAAGTAATAAGGAGAAACAACCATGTTTGCCAACACTTTTACCAGTGATTGTTCCTTAAATACTACACGCTGCCCTCTGGTAAAATGGCTCTGACCCCGTTCTCTTCCAGTGCACCTCTTAAATTGGCCACTAAGAGAGTCGTGTGTGTTGGTGCTTTATGCTGGAAGGGTGACCCTTCCCTTGCCAATGTGTGATGGACTTGCTCCATGCTATACCATGCCGAAGATGAAATATGAAGGATAAAAGTACAGAGATTCCCAGCTTTCTCTCTCTATTCACATGCTATGTTTCTGGCTATGTATCTAACAAATGTTGACTTGCAGAACATCTCCAAGTATCATTGTCATGGTCCAACATCTGAATCTGTTCCAAATTTGGCAGAATTTCTCCTCCTGTGACAGTACTATTCAAATGATCTAGCCTGGTATTTATATCTGGGGCATCTCATGAAAAGAAAGCGACATGAAGTCATTTGTAGTGTATCTGAAGCATTTGTAGCATCCTGGGCCCAGCCATTTTCAGCTGTTTCATCAATGGCCTTCCCTCTGCCATAAAATCAGAAGTGGGGATGTTCGCCAATGATTGCACAATGTTCAGCACCATTCATGACTCTTCAGATATTGAAGCAGTCCGTGTTCAGATGCAGTAAGACCTGGACAACATGCAGGCCTGGACGAACAAGTAGCATGTAACGTTCACTCCACAAGTCCCAGGTGATGAACAAGCCTCCTTTGACAGAATTTTCCAAATCCATGACCTTTGCCATCTAGGTGGACAAAGACAACAAGTACATGGGAATGTAGCTACCTGAAAGTTCTTCTCCAAGCCACACATCTTCTTGTCTTGGAAATATGTTGTTATTCCTTCACTGTAATTGGGTCAAAAAAAAAGCTGGAACATTCTCCCCAACAGCAATGAACTGAGGCAATTCAAGAAGATGTCTCAAGGGCAATTATGGATGAGTAACAAATGCTGACCACATCCCATGAGAGAAAACATGAAAGGTTTCTCCGAAAGTATCAATTGGAATGACCTGAATTCAAGTTACCATGGTCTTACCAGGCCATAGGACTGCTCTCCCAATAGAGAGAGAGGTGATGATTTAACCTGAGGGTCACCGCACCTCAGGCAGGGGGGAAGGTTAAGAAGGGGAGTCCTTTATAGTAATCTCAGCTGGTGCAGAAATTGAATCCACACTGTTGGTATCACACTCCTTTACAAACCAACTGTCCAGCCAACTGAGCTAAACCAACCCCCACTGACCTGAATTATGTTAAGCCTCACAAACCATTTGAGTTTATCTGATCTTTTCATAAAATGCAGGTGATGAGGAAGGCAAATGGAATGTTGTTGCATCTGTGAGGGGAATGGAAATAAAAATAGGGTGTTTTGCCACAGTTGGACAGGTGAGAGTACTGTGGCTTGTTTTGGTCTCTTTATTTAAGAAAGCAAATAAATGTCAAAGCAGAGCAGTGAAGGTTCACTTGATTGATACCTGGGGTGACAGGATTATCTAATGAGGAAAGGTTGGACAGGATGAGCCTGTATCCGTTGGTGTTTAGGAGAGTGAGAGTTACTGAGATATATAAGATCCTGAGGGGACTAGGCAGGGCGGATACTGCGAAAGGATGTTTCCTCCTCATGGGAAAGACTAGAACTGGGGGGGAATGCGGTTTAAAAATAAGGGTTCTCCTCTTTAAGATGGAGAGTAGAAGGATTTTCATTCTTAGTTTGGGAGTCTCTTTCTCAGAGAATGTTGGAGGTAGGATCATTTGAATATTTTTAGGGCAAAAATCGATTCTTGAGTAACAAGGGAGTCAAAGGATATTGGGGTAGGTGTTGGGAGCCCAGTCAGGTCTGACCATGATCTTAATGGATGGGGGAGCAGGTTCGAAGGGCTGAATAGCCTATTCCTCTCTGCAAGTCAGATCTTTGCATACAGGGAAACCAATCAAAGATGCTGTGATTATATTCAGTAATCTTTTATTTAATTTAGAAGGAGTCCCCAATTTATGAACATCCTACTTACGAGTGCTCATACTTACAGATGCAATCTCATACAGGGATGTAATTTTAAAGACCAAACTTATGATATTTCCTTATGAACCGTTCTTTTACATGTTCCAACTTGCGGTAAAATCGACTGGTGGATGAACTCCAGAGCAGGACTCATTTGCAACTTGGGGGCTATCAGTACTTGAAAATTTCCCCTTTTTGTCCATTCCACCTCCATGCCTCCCCCCCCACCCCCCAACTCCCCACTTTACTCTGGACACTGTATCATTCATTTTCAAATAATTTTCAATGGATTCAGAGCAAAGCTAAACACATTCTAACCCAAAGGCCACATTTATGTAAACAAGTTCATTTCAACGAGGCAGAGACATTGCTAACCATTGTTAGACATGTGGAAACAAAGGGCAGGCAATGATTAACCCTATCAGCTTGTGGTGCCTTGAGACTGAGAGGTCAGCTAATAGTCAGCAATCCAGGGTGGATAGAGTTTCCCACACTCTCACTGTTCCCTGTTCGCCTTAAGCTATCTGGTTCTTTATCCTGTATCGTGGGGAGTTGCTTTTATCAGTTTACAGCTGTTCCCAGAGAAGTGAGATTGACCACTAAAAGGCTGATTATCAGATATGAAGTAAAGATCAGGTCCTGACACTTTTGACAGTAAATTGAGCAGGATTGAAAGCAGAGTAGATGGTATTTATAGAAGCTAAATGCTAAGATCTGAAAAATGAATGCTAGAAAGGCGGTGAAACCCTAAATATAAAAGGCTTTCCTTTTAAAGGTCACTCAGAAACAGGAAATGTCTCATTGCTTTTCTGAGCAACTTAAATGGTAATTATTGTATGTACTACAACATTCGCGAAGAATATTTGGGAACAGATTTTCCTCAACTGCTAGTGAATTGACAGCATGTTTGACCTCCTATTGAAATCACTGGGAAAGAGAGCTGTGTCAATTTGCTGTTGCCCCTTACACTGCTGGATAGGATGAATTAAAAACCGACTGTCTACATTCAGTTTTGTATGGCTCACCCCTGTGGCTTTGATGTTATTCCTCCATAGAGTTGACCATGTTGTAAATGATGGTTCCTTTAAGGACAAACTAGATTTTCTTGCATGCACAACTGATGGCTTTATCCCCATCACCAAGATTTCCAATTTACATGAAAGAATGAGCTAGGATATTTTCCTAATCAACCTGCTGAGAGAACTTATTTACACATCTGGTGGAGGTAGGACATGAACCTGAGCCTCCTGGCTCTTTGCTAGTGTTGCGAAGTCGAGAAAGTACTTGTGGATTGGAAGGCAGGGTGTTAGAATTTGGTGTTGGTAAAATATTGATGTTTAAAAAATGATAGGGGAGAAAGCAGTGTGTGGTCCCTTTAAAAGATAAATACGCTTTTTCTGGGCTTGGAGATTAAAGAAAATGTCTGTGGGCAACTTGTGGGTTTGTAGGTGCATACAGCACCTGAATTGTAATATTTGTATCAAAAGGCTGGATGGTTAGCAAGCCAAGCCAAGTTTAGTTTTGTTACCAAGTCAACAAGTTTGAATTTAGCCAATTAATTTTAACCAGGCACTTAGATACTAAAAACCAATTAAATTTAAATCTGATGGTTTTGACAACAAAGGACCAATCCTGTTGTAAGAAATTGATATGTCATCAAGGGTATAAAAGATGGGGACAGTTGCAAAATTGGCAGAGAGCAAACAGCCATCTGCTAAGAGACTAGCTCTCTCAGCTCTTAGAGAAAGCATCATCTAAATAAAGGTACTGCGGCACTCTTAGTTAACATTCCTGACAAAAAGAACCCAACAGATAAGGCATTCCTAACAGAAGATCAATGGAGAAGATCCAGAACATTCCAGAAGATGTAAACCTGGCTGTAATTTCGAAAGGCTAAGTTCTAACTTTTTTTTATTTTGGTTCATAAAAGTGGAACTTGTATTTATTAGACCAGCATTCCATCAGAATCTTGTTTTATCTGGGAATAGTTAGTAGTTAGAGGGAAATTGCTCAGTTTGTTAAGAGTTCAGTCAATTTGTTCACTGTTAGAGTTAGATAAACAAATTGTTACTTATTGTTTATAGAGTAAGTGTCAGGAGTTTATTTCATTAAACCACTTCTTTATACCAGATTGGGACTCTTTTAACAGATTATAGTGCGAAGTGAGCCATTCTGGGTGTTTCGGTTTTAGTTATCAGAGGGGGGGTTGACCTCCGCTTTTTAACAGTTTGGGGCTTGGGTGCAGGATCTGGACATTTTTGGGTTCGGGATCTGGATAGCTCGGGTCCAGGATTTGGCTAGTTCGGGTCTGGGATTCAGACAGGTTGGGACAGATTGGGTCCGGGATTAGATTGGATTTGGAAGCATCTGAACGGATCTGAACAGACTTGGGCAGATTTAGGGTATGACAGGTCCTAACAGATTTATACAGACTTGGGGTTACTGTCCTAGATCTTTAAATAAAACTTAAGTGAGAAATGGAGAATCTGTTTAATTTTGGTTACTTGTTGTTGGTTAAATCAAAAGTGAGGAAATGGCTCTTAACATTGTTAAAGAGGTTCTGGGGATCAAAGATGCTTCCCAACTTTGCCAAGAGAGTTTAGAAAGACAGAAAAAGGAGAAACTATCAGAATTAACAAACAGGCTAAATTGGGTTTAATTAGGGATCAGAAGAAAGCTGAAATTGTAAAGGAGTTGGTCAGGCATTTAGGTATATCAGAGAAACAGTTAAGTGCAGTGGAGTTAGAAAAAATGAAATTGTGATTTAGACCATTGGATTTAGAGCATAAAGAAAGGGAAGGAAGAACCAGGGAAGAAGAGAGAAGAAAGGGAGAAAGAGAAAGAGTTTGAAATTCAGAAGTTGCAAATTAGACAGGATAGCCGACTTTGAAGGTAGAAGATAGACTTAGTGAGGAGGAGAGTGATGATGAGCAAACTCATCGTAGCCAAACACCTGGTACGGATATATACAAATATGTCCAAACCTTACCAAAATTCAATAAAAAAGATGTAGAAACCTTTTTTGTTTCCTTTGAGAAATTGCCTAAACAGATGAACTGGTAGGACACTATGTAGGTAATATTAATTCAGACAAATTTGGTAGGCAGGGCTAGTGCGGTGTTTGCAGTGCAGTCAGAGGAGGTGTCAGGAGAATATGAAGAAGTAAAACAGGCTATTTTGAATGCCTATGAATTGGTACTAGAAGTATATAGACAACTGTTCAGAAACATGAAAAAGGAACCAGGTCAGAGTTATGCTGAGTTTGAAAAAATTAAACATAGCAAATTCGATAGATGGGTGACAGCATTAAAGATAAAAAAGACATATGAGGATCTTAGTGATATTATTTTGCTGGAGGATTTTAAAAACCCACTCCCAGAAATGATAAGAGCTCATGTTGAGGAACAGAAAGTTAAGACAGCGAGAAGAGCTGCAGAGATGGTGGATGAATACACTTTAGTGCATAAATCGAAATCTAGCTTCCGACAGCAATTTTATTCCATGAGAGATGGAAATTGGGAAAGAGGGAGACCCTTCAATGAGAAACAAAAAGTAGATGACACTGGGAACAGTTTACCAGATGTGTAAAAAGAAACCCGAGAGGGTGGAAAAGAGGTGAAAGACCTCAGGTGTTTTCACTGCAATAAGATGGGACTTCAAAAATCACGGACCTGGTGGATTAAGGGAAGCACTGGGAAAAAGGATGTAGTAAAAGGGGCTAAACCAGTGGGATTTGATGAGGTAGGGAAGGAAATCCCAAGAGGAGTTGAGGAGCTGTAGGAAAGTGCACAGCCTAGTCACAGGCTGGATAGTAAGATAGTGCCTGATCTTTTCAAAGACTTCACCTGTGTGGGTAAGGTTCACTCAGGTACAACAGGGGGAGGAGGTAAAGAAGTTAAAATATTGAGAGATACAGGAGCTGGTCAGTCTCTAATAGTAAGAGATGAAAGTATTTGCACTCCTTCTGAAATGTTACCTGAGAAAGTGATAATTTGTGGAATGAATGGAGAGAGATTTAGTGTTCCCCTGTGTAAGATAAGGCTGGAAAGTCCAATCAAGACTGGGGAAGTGACAGTGGGAGTGGCTATTCTAGGAATACTGTTTGTTCTTGGAAACGAAATAGCGGATCAAAAGTGGGAGTGATGCCAATTGTAGCAGAGAGACCGAAAGAAAACCAGGGAACTGAGGAATTAAAAGAAAAATACTGTGGAATTTTTTCAAACCGTGTGATGACAAGATCCCACATTCATAAGTTAGGACAAGAAGGGTAAACAAAAGAGAGAGACGAAGGAGTTGAGGTCTAGTTGGCTGACACCCTGTTTGATGAAATGGTAACGGAAAAATTTAAGCAGGTAGAGGATCGGGCAGAGGTGTTCTAGTTCTGAAAGATTAATAGAGTTACAACAAAAAGATGAGACAGTAAAAGACTTATATCATAAAGCCTACTCAGAAAATGAATCAAAATGTATTCCAGAATGCTATTACCTTAAGGATAGAATTGTAAGGTGGAAGTGGAGACGTTGGCAGGTTAGTGCAGCAGAGAAACAGGTGGGAGGTCACCAGATTGTGTTGCCGGTAGAATACAGACAGGAAGTATTGTGGGTAGCATATGGATTACCTGTAGGAGGTCATCTAGGAGTGAGGAAGACTCAGGCCAAAATACAGAAGCATTTCTATTGGCCTGGATTACATAAAGATGTGATTGAATTTTGCCGAACTTGTCATATGTGTCACATGGTAGGAAAGCCAATAATAAAACCAGCGCCTTTAATACCAATTCCTGCATTTGAAGAACCTTTTATTTAGGTAATGATTGACTGTGTAGGTCCCCTCCCTAAAACCAAAAGTGGGAACCAATATTTGCTAACCATAATGGATATGTCTACCAGATTTCCAGAGGCAATTCCATTGCGGAATGTCGAGGCAAAACAGGTTGTGGAAGAGCTGCTTGCTTTCTTTACCATTATAGACTACCCAGGGAGATTCAGTCAGACCAAGGGTCCAATTTTACTTCCAAACTATTTAAGAAGGTCATGGATGGATTAGGCATCCAACACTTTAAAGCAAGTGCGTACCATCCTGAATCCCAGGGAGCATTGGAAAGATGGCATCAGACCTAAAGACAATGCTGAGGGTTTATTGCCAGGATTACCCAAATGATTGGGATAAAGGTATACCATTTATATTATTTGCTTTTAGAGATGCTCCAAATGAATCAACTCAGTTCATTCCATTTGAGTTGATATTTGGACACGAAGAGGGCCATTAAAATTAATTAAGGAAAAGTTGATAGGTCCGAAGTCAGAGATCTCACAGTTGGATTATTTATCTGAGGTGAGAGAAAGATTAAACAGAATTGGTGAATTAGCTAGGCAACATTTGAAGGTGGCACAGCACATTATGGAGCAAGAAGCGGATAAGAAATCTAAAATTTGTACGTTTGCCTGTGGGGATAAAGTATTGGTACTGTTACCAGTGGCAGGAGATCCCTTCAAAGCAAGGTTTAAGTGGTCTCTATCAGATTGGGAATAAGTTAAGTCAGGTGAATTATCTGGTAAAGATGCCAGATAGGAAAAAAAATTATCGGGTATGTCATATGAACATGCTGAAACCTTAGTCTGACAGGGAAAGGGAGCCGGAGAAACAAGTATTAGTTACTGCCACTCAGAGTGAGGAATCAAATCCAGATTATTTGGATTTTGATGTACCTCAGAATAAATTGAATAATCAGGAAACCCTTAAGGAATGGGATAGGGTAATGAGTTATCTGATCCAGGAAGGAAGACTTGTTACAGTGCTCTGAGGACATATGTAGTAATAGAATAGGGAGGACTAATACCATAATACATGAGGTTGAAGTAGGGAATGCTGTTCTGCTAAAACAACACCCCTACAGGCTTAATCCTCTCAAAGCAGCACAGATACAGAAGGAAGTGGAAGTGATGCTCCAAGACATCATCGAGCCAAGTCAAAGCGAATGGAGTTCGCCGATTGTGTTGGTTCCCAAAACTGATGGTACTCAAGGATTCTGCATAGATTATTGGAGAGTCAACGCTGTGACCAAATCTGGCTCATACCCAGTTCCAAGGCTGGAGGACTGTGTGGAAAAAGTAGGACAAGCCACTTACGTCACAAAGTTAGACTTACTTTGTGGTTACTGGCAAGTACCTTTCTCGGAGACAGTGAAAGAGGCTTCTGCTTTTGTAACCCCAAATGAGCTATATCAATTTAAATTAATGTCCTTTGGAATGAAAAACACACCAGCCACTTTTTCAAGGACTTATGAACAGAGTTGTGGCAGGATTGACTAATTGTGCAGCCTGTATAGTTGGCTTTGTGATCTTTAACCATTTGCAGAAAGATCACACGGCGCATTTGGCAGACCTCTTTGAGAGACTGCGAAAGGCAAAGTTGGTCACAAACTTGGCAAAACAGAATTCACGAAGGCGGAAATGATGTTCTTAGGGCACAACATCAGACACGGATGGACGACACCGAGGAACGTGAAGACAAAGGCCATTGAGGAATTTCCAAGGCCATTCTCAAAGAAGGAAGTGCGACAATTTTGAGGATTGAGCAGATTCTACGGGAAATTTGTATCAAACTTTAGTAGCATGGTGGCACTGTTGACGGATTTATTAAGAAGAAAACCCAAAACTTTGGTGGATAGAACAACTCTAGGAGGCATTTGAGAATGTAAACACAGTGTTAAACACCACACCAGTTTTAGGCACACTGAATTTCTTGAAACCTTTCATATTTGCCATGGACGCAAGTGATGTAGGGGTTGGAGATGTGTTGTTACAACAGGATGACTGTGGAATTGAAAGGCCCATTGGTTATTTTTTTGAAAAAAACCTCAACGTTCACCAGAAAAAAAAATTCAACCATTGAAAAAGAGTTATTGAGTTTGGTGCTGGCCTTACAACATTTTAATGTCTATGTTGCAAACAATGATGATCGTGTATTCTGATCACAATCCTTTGACATTTCTGGAAAGATTTAAGGACAAGAACATCAGATTATTTCATTGAAGTCTTATGTTACAAGTGTATAATTTACAGATTGTACATCTTGTGGGTCGTGAAAATGTTGTTGCAGATGCTTTATCGCAGGTTTAAAAGAAAAATGTGCATATAAGATAGAAATGATAGTGTTCGCTGTTATATGTTTATAGAATTAGTATGAAATGTGTAACTCTAGATTAATGAACTATAGATCTAGTAATATAATGGCATTAAGGTTTATTAAAAAATGAAACCATCTTTTCATAATCGTTCTTTTTTCTTAAGTGGGGGCAGTGTTGAGAAGTTGGGTAGTGTACTTGTGGGTTGGAAGACAGGACATTAGGATTTGGTTTTGGTAAAATATTTATGTTTATAAAATCATAAGGGGGAAAAGCAGAGTATGGTACCTTTAAAAGATGATGTGCTTTTTCCAGGCTTGGAAATTTTAAAAAAAATTCTGTGGGCAGCTTGTGGGTTTGCAGGTGTACAGAACACTTGAATTGTAAAATTTATATCAAAAGTCTGGATGGTTAGCAGGCCAAGCCGAGTTTTGATTTGTTGTCAAGACAACAAGTTTGAATTTCGCCATTTTAACTGGCATTTAGATACTAAAAACTAATTCAATTTAAATCTGATGATTTTGACAACATAGGACCAATCCTGTTGTGAGAAATTGATATGTCATCAAGGGTATAAAAGGTGGGGACAGTTGCAAAGTCGGCAGAGAGCGAACAGCCATCTGCTAAGAGGTCAGCTCTCTCAGCACTTAGAGAAAGCATCATCTAAACCACGGCACTCTTAGTTAATATTTCTGATAAAAGGATTCGACAGAGAAGGCGTTCCTGACAGAAGGTCAATTGAGAAGACACAGAACATTCCAGAAGACATAACCAGGCTGTAATTTCGAAAGACTAATTTCTTTTTTTTAATTTTGGTTTATGCAGGTGGGATTTGTATTTATTGGATCAACATACCATTAGAATCTTGTTTTACTCAGGAATAGTTAGTAGCTAGAAGGGAATCATTCGGTTTATTAATAATTCAGTTAGTTTGTTCACTGTTGCAGAGTTAGATTAATAAATTGTTACTTGTCAATTGTAGAGTGAGTGTCACGAGTTCATTTCATTTAACCTTTATAATAGATTTGGGGTGCGAGGCAGGTTATATGACTTTTCGCACTTCATTTAACAGATTATAGTGCAAAGCGAGACTCTCTGGGTGTTTTGGTTTTAGTTATCAGAGGGGCGGGGGTCAACCTCTGCTTTGTAACCGTAGGGACACGACCACTATGTCACAAGAGCCTTTAGAATGAACTAGGATCTGGAGATTATAGAGAACAGCTGATGCTCAATAGAGCGTAGACTGCCATAGAGTCATAGAGCTGTACAGCACAGAAACAGGCCCTTCGGTCCAACACATCCATGCTGACCAGATGTCCCACATTAACCTAGTCCCATTTGCAAGCATTTGGCCCATATCCCCTAAACCCTTCCTCTTCCTGTACCCATCCAGATGCCTTTTAAATGTAATTGTACCAGCCTCCACCACTTCCTTTAATATCCCGTTCCATACATGCACCACCTTCTGTGTGAAAATCTTGCCTTAGGACCCCTTTAAATCTTCCTCCCCTCTGGCAACATCCTAAAAGACTGGTTTCCTTGGGTTCGTATGGGGCTCTGGTAGTGTCCCTACCTCTGAGCAAGGAGGCCTGGATTCAACAAAGACTGCTACCCCTCTCCCTATCTATCCATCAGCTTTAATGATCTGCACAGCCAGTAACGACCTTTGCAGGTAAATTGATCAATCAGAGAACACAGGTGATTTACTAGTAATGGTAAATTAGTGAAAAAATACCATGGGTGATTTGGCGATGGGAAAAAATATATTCAGTTGTGTGTAAGACCACTACTGGATATAAAAGAAATAAATAATGGTTGGATTTCATAGTGATGTGGTGGTAGTGTCCCTACCTCTGAGCAAGGAGATCCAGTTTCAAGTTCCACCTGCTCCAGAGGTGTAAAATAACATGCATGAACGGGTTGATTAGAAGACATGAAAAGACTGGACTTCAAGGGACTTTGCATGTGTATTAACTCCTTTACTTTCCCTCCTTTCCAGGTTCCTCAGAGGTTTTATTTGTTTTCAAAATTCAACTCATTTCCCCAATCCCTGCCCTACCCTGTTGTGTTATTGTCGAGGTTTAATTCAAACAATTAAGTGACATGATGAAATATGATTTTCAAGTTACCTATCTTTCCTTCACTGACTCTCAGTAGAATAGAGGCAGCGTGCTGTGCTAAGTCAGTTATGCATATGCAGTGTATAAGCACAGAGCCCAGACTGTAGCAATTCCTTGTAGCTGGCTGCAAACATCCTGTGGATAACACAAAAACACATACAGTGCAAGAATACAGATCCCCCAATCTGTTGCAAAGGACCATGCAATTCATCAGCACCTTTCATTTAGGAAAAGATTGGGTTTGGGGCTGACCTCATGAATACCCATGGATCCATGGGTAGTGAATCCGTGTATATAGGGCAGCATGGTGGCTCAGCACTGCTGCCTCATAGCGCCAGGCACCTGGGTTCAATTCCAGCCTCAGGTGACTGTGTGGAGTTTGCATGTTGTCCTCATGTCTGCGTGGGTTTCCTCTGGGTACGCTGGTTTCCCACAGTCCAAAGATGTGCAAGTTAGGTGACTTGGCCATGCTAAATTGCCCCATAGTGTCCAGGGATGTGCAGGTTAGGTGGATTGGCCGTGGGAAATGCAGGGTCACAGCGATAGAGTAGGGGATGGGTCAGGGTGGGAAGCTCCCAGGGTGGGAGGGTTGGTGTGGACTCAATGGGCTGAATAGCCCACTTCCACATTGTAGAGATTCTATAATGAAGTATGGCTGTAGTTAGTGTTGTTACTAAACTTCAAGATATCTATCTCAACAAGAACCTGATCTTTATAGTATATGTTATGTGGTCAAGTGGTAGGGCCGCACTTGGCAATGGCAGTGATGATTAACCCAACAAACCACATCATGATGGTAGCAAGTGTGGACTATAAGCTAAAGGTAGCTAGTACTACAGGCTGGAAAGGTGAGGCAGCAGTACAGTTATGAAGAGCTCTTTTTCGATCAGGCATTCCTCTTCATCTTCTTGAGCTCACAGCTGAATTTACAATGACAAAGGCTAAAACCTACATTGAAGCCAGAAACATTTGTGGGTATTCTATCTCTTTTAAAAAAAAAGACAAGACACAGCTGATCTGACTTTCAGAAAAAGGCAAGTTTGCAAGTACTGAAAGACAGCTTCAACCTACCAAAGTGCTCCTTAGCCAAATTACGGAAAAATACACTGAACAATACCTTTCCGGTATCAAAAAGGTCTTCAATGAGTCCAGACACCCATTGACTTCCCCAAAATGGTGTGAAAAATAAATGCAAATGCATGATATCAGAATGTTCCCACTTTTGGTGCAAACACTACGCACAGGGACAAACCTCCAACTTTTAAATCAACAATGACAGGACAGGGGAAAAAACAATAAAAACTGAGAAAAAAAAATCACCAGCACATGGAAACTTTTTATCCCAGCAATTTAAAGAGCATAATGCCAATGGAAAGCAAATGTCCAAGCAATGAATCATAATCCATTGACATCCTCACAGAATTAGAGATACTTAAAGAAATAGGGACAGCCATCTGCTTGCAATGGGTCTGACATCCATTGCATTCGCATTATCCAACTTCAACGTCGAAACAACAAATTCGGGATGGATACCTGAAAACATTTGCATTGTTGAGTCAGCAGTACCTTACTTTATTGTCCTACCAATATGCAAGAATCTGCACATTATTATGATCCCCGAGATATCAAACCCCTCAGTTGCAATGCTAAAGATTCCAAACTACAACATCAAGTCTATCCACTGACCTCAACAGTTGAAACACATCTCCCCGTCACTCCCCCTGTCTGTATTTCGCAGGGATTGTTCCCTCTGGGACAGCCTAGTCTATTCATCGACCACTGACATCACTCCCCCTTTCCTTGTAACCACAGAAGGTGCAACACCTGCCCCTTCACCTCCTCCCTGCTCACCATCCAAGGGTCTAAGCAATCTTTCCAGGTGAAGCAGCATTACACCTGTACATCCTCCAATCCTGTGTATAGTATTCGCTGCATCCAGTGCACCCTGCTCACATGCCCATGTGTCTGTCCTTGGCATGGTACAGTGTTCCAGTGAGTCACAGCTCAAACTGGAGGAACAACGTCTCATCTTCAGACAAGGCACTTTACTGCCTTCTGGACTTAATGTCGAGTTCAACAACTTTAAATTGTGAATCATTTCTTCCCTTTCATTTAGCTTGTTATCATGTCCTCCCCTGCCCCAGTCCCAGATACTGTCCTTTCAAGTCTAGCAGAAGACACACCACTGTTCTGCCACTCTCACATTCCAATCACTTAATCTGAACTATCAACATCTTCTCCACCAGGACCCTACAACCGATACCCCAACTATCCCCCTCCCCCACCATTGCATAAATGTTGTCCCATCCACACTTCACTTCAGCTATGATAAAGAGTCATCTAGACTCGAAACGTTAGCTTCCTTTCTCTCCCCATGGATGCTGCCTGACCCGCTGTGATCTCCAACATTTGTTGTTTTCAATTGAAAGACCCTCTGCTTCCACAGGAGATTCCAGCTAATTTTCATTTGCAAATATTTCATTGCACATGTGCAATGCATGCAGAATGAACATGCCGACGAGAAATATTGGTCAAAGGCAGATTATACTGTGGTATTGGTCCTAGGAAACTAACAGTGCCATTTTAATGATGTAGATGTTAGGAATGATAACTTAAAAGGAGGCAAATTCTGACCAAAAACGTCCCATCATTTGTGAAACTTCCAAGGGTGCTGTGGGATGAGAGGAACATCAAATATCATGTAAGTATAATGATGGACTCTAATGAATGCATGAAAAGTGGAATGGTTGAAGTGGGTCTGTGATGGGAAGGGTGTCAGAGCACAGCTTGCATTCTCTTTTGGATGTGACTTGTTAGCCACTCAGCTGGTGTGGCATTTCACAAGTTAATGCATGTGCTATCTCCAAGGCTGTAGTGGGGCAGGCAGTTCGAGTCATAGAGTCATATAGCATGAAAACAGACTTTCAGTCCAATTTGTCCAAGTTGACCAGATATCTTAAATTAATCTGGTCCCATTTGCCAGCATTTGGCCCATATCCCTCCAAACCCTTCCTATTCATGTACCCATCCAAATGCCTTTTACATGTTGTAATTGTACCAGCCTCCACCACTTCCTCTGGCAGCTCATTCCATACATGCACCACCCTCTGTGTGAAAACGTTGCCCCTCAGGTCCCTTTTAAATCTTTCCCCTCTCACCTTAAACTAATGCCCTCTGGTTTTGGACTCATCTACCCTGGGGAAAAGACCTTGACTATTCACCCTATCTATGCCCCTCATGATTTTATAAACCTCTATAAGGTCTCGCCTCAGCCTCTGACGCTCCAGGGAAAATAGCCCCAGCCTGTTCAGCCTCTCCCTGTAGCTCAAACCCTCCGACCCTGGCAAGATCCTTGTAAATCTTTTCTGCACGCTTTCAAATTTAGCAACACGTTTCCTATAGAAGGGGACCAGAAGTGAATGCAATATTTGAGTTGAATGCAATTGGGCTGCTGAAGGTCTGGGTTCTACAGCTCGGTGTGGCCTGGGGTCAGGGAGACTCTGGTATAGTCCAGATGCCATCCTGGAGTGCTGTGTTCTGTACAACTGCAGCAGGCAATGATGTGGGAGATGCCGAGGATTCGAGGGGCATGGGTCTGCTGGATTCCACATCGAAACTGGCCATATGATTGCATCCTGGTCTTTGGCTCATTAGCATATCCAGTTTTTAAAGCAATACAGCTCTTAAAACAATATCATTCAGCATGATCTTAAAATTTGATACTTCACGAGTGAACTTGGTTTCAAAGCTTCACTTTAGTATGTTCAGTGTGGTTTAACAGGTGTTAGAGAATTTTAATTACTGAGGACGTGAAGGTGAGTTACTGGATATAATTAGAGACTACATTTGACACAGGAAAAGCCAAGTGTTATAGGTTTCCTGCCACCGTCCAAATGGTCACTTAAAGCTCATGTCTCCTCTCAGATTTTATCTTCAAAATCACTCACTTGTTGTTGTTTTCTAATGCATTTCAATTGACATTTGTATTTATCCTGCTGTAAGTAAATTTATCCTGCTCGAGGCATACTGCTCTAGGTATATTTATCCTGCTCTAGGCATATTGCTGTAGGTATATTTATTCTGCTCTAGGCATGCTGCTCTAGGTATATTTATTCTGCTATAGGCATACTGCTCTAGGTATATTTATTCTGCTCTAGGCATACTGCTCTAGGTATATTTATCCTGCTCTAAACATACTGCTCTAGGTATACTTATCCTGCTCTAGGCATACTGCTCTAGGTATAATAATCCTGCTGTAGGCATACTGTTCTAGGTATAATAACCCTGCTGTAGGCAGACTGCTTTTGGTATATTTATTCTGCTGTAGGTATACTGCAACAAATTCTTTGAAATATTAATCTAGGAATTATAAAGATATATATTGTTTTAAAAGAAGAAAGCATAAGTATTTGTTTTGGACTTTTTACACCATATGAATATATATACAGCATTGCCTTTTGGATAGTTGTAGTTCTAATCAAATGTAAGTATTAATCTCAGTTTGCAATAAGTTGCATTTAAGTGCTTAATATTGTGAACAGTATTTCAGTTTCTAAGCAAAGCTGGTCCATTGGTCAGATCTTGATGTAATTGGTTGAGCACAATTCTGTATTCATCAATTGTGAGTCCTCAAAATCTACCCCAAAGTGTGGGTGTGCATGAATAGCTACAATCGTGTTGGATAGTGGGGCAGGTTCCTGGTACAAATCCTGAATCTCCTTCTCTGAGAGCACTGTGGGGTGTATGTAAACCATGTGGATTGCTGCGGTTCAAGGAGGTGGCTCAATACCCTCCTCTTGCACAGTTAGGGATGGGCCATATACATGTGTCCAACCAGTAACATTCAAGGAGCATCATTTACATTCTGTGAACGAATTATGGTAATGTTTGAGAGTTTGAATGGCTTGCACCTATTTCTCATTTTCTGATCCTTACCATCCAGACTCCTTCCGTTTTTCCTTCTGCACCCACATCTGCCACTTTCACGCATACAGATACCACCGATTACTCTGTCTGATAGATTGGGCTGTCAACATTTGGCAAAGGGTAGGTCTGAGATTTACGTTTGTGAGTCAGCTATACAAGGGCAAGTGTCACCCTCCTCCTGAATCTTATCTGTCTTTTGTACAGCAGCCCACAGATCGGGTGGGGTGATAAGGACGCCCTGGAATCTGAAAGTGAGACTGGTGATGATTGTGGTACACAGCAATTATTTTTGAACCACTGTCTAAACCCATGATCTAATCAACATTGGAAAAAGCTTCAGGTGCACCAAGAAACCTGGTGATAATTGGTTGCATGTGAAGCTACCTATGACATAGATCTGCATTAAATGACCTGCCATTATTCCTTTAGCTTTCTCCCAGCCCCTGAGTAATCAAGTATCAGACATTTGTAGTGTTCAGGCCTGCAATTACATCCCTACCTCATTAAGCTCACTATTCTAGAGAGACAAACCAGATAACAGGAGGTGTTTATATTACTGTGTTTAATTAAAGAGTAGTTGCAACTAAATTCAAAGCTCCTGGCGAATCAATGGTTTTCATAACAGACAAATATGGCACACAAGGATGCCATTCAGCCCATTCTACTCTTTTGAATGCTATCCCATTTGATCTATTCCCTGCCTTCTCCCTGTAGTCCTACAAATTTAACCCCTTCAATTACTTTTCCAATTCCATTTTGAAAGTCACACTGTTTCCACAACACTTTATAAAGTGGATTTTAGATCACAACAAGTCTTGAGTAAAAGCCTATCTGTAGTATTGGAATGAGGTCAGCCAGGTGGACCTCATAGAATATGAGTTCCCTGATTGGGGCTGTTAATCTCATCCATTCGGAGAGCCCTGGCTGACAGATATATACAGGCATGTTAGAGGTGTCTTCCCTCTGAGAGCTGGCTCTGAGGAAGCTGCTCCAGTGTCAAGTACTATGCATGTATAAATAAAGGGTGACTTGGTGACAGGAAACTGACCTCTGTGGAGTAATTTGACTATCTCATCTCATTTCTGGTCCTTTTACCAATTATCTTAAATCTTGAATATTGCTGAGTATAGGGACATGGTGCTATAATGATCTAACTTGCACTAATTGGGACAAATACAAAAATGTCACACTTTAAACAGTCATAAGAATGGACAGTGCAGGAGAAAAGGGTCCTGATTGGTTCACAAGTTGACTGTCATTGATGGAGGCATTCTTACTGAGAAAGCAATGCAGATCCATAGCTCCTGGATAATTCAAAAAAGCCGGAAGGCTTGAACTTATTCCTACTGCCTGCAGAGAATTGGGCCCTGCATATGACTAAATGACAATTCTAACAAACGTAAATGTCAGTTGACAGATTATTTTAAACGAGTTGTTAGTGTCAAAAACAAAAATCGAAATTGCTGGAAAAGCTCAGCCGGTCTGACAGCATCTGAGGAGAAAAATCAGAATTAATGTTAATGAATTAACAGAACAGTTCCGGGGAAAGGTTGAAACGTTAACTCTGATTTCTCTCCACAGATGATGCCAGGCTTGCTATGCATTTCCAGCAATTTCTGTTTTTGTTGCTGATTTCTAACATCCGCAGTCCTTTCGGTTTTTATTTGGTTGTTAGTGTAGCGAATAGCACACTCAGGATTCTTCAACAGTACTGCTCAATTTCATAATCGCATGTAACATTAGAAGTTTCAATTTGAGTTTTATAAGAGTGGTCTGGTTGAGTACAGCCTGTACTCTTCCTTTTACAAACAAATGCAAGAACATGTTGTCTGTTTTGACTAGTGATTTATGGCCGACATAACCAGCATCGTAAATACATTGGAATTTACACACCATATCGCTTGATTGTATGGTAGAGAGAACATCGTTTTGGACTGACACAGCATTCTGTTACCGCAAAATGCAGTATGCAGCTATGTTCCTCCATGTCATATATTGAACAGTTCACCTTGGCATCAACAGAGTTGAACGACTAAGTCCTTAATGGTGTCTATTTAGACACTTGCCCACAAATTGCAAATAGCCATTCCCCTCCCAAACAAGCATGTTCTAAAATTATTAAAAATAATTCATGAGAGGGGTCACTGGAAATGTTCACTCTGCTTCTCTCACCACAGATGCTGTCAGACCTGCTGAGTTTCTCCAGCAATTTCTGTTCTTGTCTGTTCCCAATGTTTGAGTGCAGACATATGTTAGTGGCAGCTTTGCATTGGATCAACAATTACCACAGCAGGAATATGCTGGCAAGCACCCAGTAATTGGCAGGCAAGGAGTTGTGCTTGTCCAACTCCATTCCATTTGAAGATACAAACTAGTTAGAGTAGGCCATTCGGCCTCTTAAGCCTGATCTGCCATTCAATTAGATCATAACTGATCCATGCACAATAACCTCTCATCTTTTGCTTATTGAAAACCTACCCATCTCTACTTTAAAAATATTCAGACTCTCTTTACACCATATTTTGAAGAGAGTTCTGCGGATTCTGCGAGAAAAATAATTCTAATTACTGTCTTAAATAGATAACCCCTTAATTTTAGTGTTGGTTTCTCCCACAAGAAACATCTTTGCTGTAGCTACCCTGTCATGACTTCACAGGATCTTTTCCATTTAACTCAAGTTCCCTCTCATGCTTCTAAAGTCTAGTCTATCCAACCCTTCCTCACAAAACAACTCCCCTGACCCATCCCACCCTCCCCACTCCCCCCAGTTTAGGTATTAGTCTTGTAAATGTTTCTAATGCATTTACATCCTTATTAAACAGGGCCTCCAACAGCAAGGTGGCAATGCTGAGGGAGGCCAGATGAAGCTGTTGAATGGTCTTTTTCTGGAAAGAAAGGGCTTCTTTGGTAGGCAGAAGACTGATGGGAAGGGGGAACAGTCAGACAAAGCAAGTTTGTCTGGCCAAAGTAACCCACATGATCATTCCATGTACACTCTGTGTTAATAGTTCCTTGCTAATCCTTAATTTCCCATCATGTTTGTATCAACCTGATGCCAGTGGAATTAAGAATCTTTGCTTCATGATCTTTAGGTCATCCATATGTTCAAATCTCACATATACTTAAATAAGTAAACCAATACTGTGCTGAATACTCTAGATGTGAACTCACCAATGCCCTGTATAACAGATGCATTATCTTTATACCTTTGTGTTCAATTGCTCTTGCAATGATAGATAACATTCTTTCCTGAATACTAACCTTTTGCAATTCATGTACAAGGATACAGAGATCCTGTGTCTCAGTATTCTGCAATCTCTCATGGCTTAGATAAAATCCTTATTTTTTTTAACTCTTCCTGCTACAATTTGGCATGTTTGCACATTGTACTGTATTTGCCAGATCTTTACCCATTCACTTAACCTATCTCTACCTCTTTGCAGCCAGTCCTTATGCCCCCTTCGCTATTTATTCTCCTTTCTATCATGTGTCACCATTAAAGTTGATCTCAGCCCTCTAGTCATTTGTATAAATTGTAATTGAGGCACAACATCGATTACTTGTTACCAAATGGAAAATGAGCCATTTATGCCTACTCCCTGTTAGCTTGCCAATCTCCTAGCTATTTAAATAAGTTAACCCCTACCTGATGAGCTTGTATTTCCAGCAATATCCTTTGATGTGGCACCTTATCACATGCTTTCTGGAAATCCAAGTACAGTACATCTACCTGATCCCCTTTATCAACAACACAATAAATTTAGGAAGGAAATCCAATAAATTGGCTGAGCACAATTTATTTTTAACAAAGCCATGTTGACTCAGACATGACTACATCTCCACCAGTTTGAAAATTCAACCCTGGATTGTGAGTGCTAGCTCCCCTAACCACCCCACACCCCCAACTTGCAAACGCATGGGAATGAGGGGATATCAGTAAGTGTGCTCCTTTGAATTTACTTTGGAAAGGGCATATTTTTAGCCTTATACAACATGATGAAGGTTTATAATGTGTTATTTATACCATTTGGAAATGTGGGTTCTAAAATGGACAAACCACGTAAAACTTTAAATTTGATTTATATATCGTAATATGTGTGTTAAGAATGGAAGGGCATGATTTTAGTTTCATTGTAGATTTGTTCTGCGTGGCACTGAAGTTTGTTGAAACGTGCATTTCTAACAAAAGTTTACAGACTTGTAGCAGAGCTTGAGGTGAATAGTTCAGTACATTAGAAACAAGAGTGGAAGCAAAATACTACTGTTGCCGAGCAATGAGGATCTGAAAGGCAGAACTATTCAGAAGGTTGAAAATGTGTGCAGGTTCAGTCAGAGCACAAGGTTGCTGTTAATTAGTAGTTTTCAAAAAGTCAAAACTGGGAATAAGTCCAGAGTTGATTAGAAGGTATGCCCACTAGCAGAAAGTGAATTGAATTGAATTGATTTTTATAAAATAGAATCCCTACAGTGTGGAAACAGACCATTCAGCCCAAGTCCACATCGACTCTCTGAAGAGCATCCCATACAGACTCACCTGCCTACCCTATCCCTACATTTCTCATAGCTAATCTACCTAATGTATACATCCCTGGGCACTATAGGCAATTTAGCATGGCCAATCCACCTAACCTGCACATCTTTGTGGGAGGAAACCAGCACAGACACGGGGAGAATGTGCAAACTCATGCAGACAGTCGCCCAAGGGTAGAATTGAACCTGGGGCCGTGGCTCTGTGAGGCAGTAGTGCTAACCACTGAGCCACCATGCTGCCTCTAAAAGGGGTGGAAGTTGAAGGTACAGGTAGTTCTCTTATAGCACAATACTTGCGTTCTTTTCTGACCTCACGCTATAGAAAATCGTGCTATGGAAAATCACCATAGAAAATCGCGTTATAGGGAAATCGCTATAGAAAATTATCATATCTGTATAGCAGACAGTTTGCGTTATCAAAACAGTGTCCATTATTCATCAGCTGCGTTACAGCCAATTCATGTTAACAAAACACATGTTATAGCAGAACTATCTGTATGGAAAACCCATGTGTTATTTTGAAAGTCTTTAAAAGTTAGAAAGAAGAACACTCCAGAAAGTAAATCCAGCTATGCCAACTGAACATAAGACCTTAATACAGAGATAGGATGACCCTTTACTGAGGTTTGAGTATTTGTAGTGTCATTGAGGGTGAAGGGGTTAAATATTTATTAATAATATTTGAAACAAAACAATTTCAAATGGTTCTTGTATTGTGTAAAAAAGTTCATTGCTTTTCCTTTTGTGTATGGTAACCTTGATGTCTTGTTGAAAGTAGAATTGCAGCCACTTCTTGAACATGACTCAGTTACCAAAGGAAAAATAAAAAATATGGCCTAATAAGGCAGGTTTCACATGCCTAACCCCTTCACATTTTCTGGCCTTGAGCAGCTTTTGGAAAGACAGATGTATATTTTCTTTAATAAGTGTTTCAATTTTTGAAAAGGATTCACAGATATTAAACCGCTGGAAGTATTCATTCAACAACACTATCCCTTTAGCTTGTTACATACCTTAGAGTCTCAGAATCAAAGAGTCATAGAGCTGCACAGCATGGAAACAGGCCCTTTGGTTCAAATTGTCCATGCTGATAAGATATCCTAAATTAATCTAGTCCCATTTGCCAGTATTTGGACGGTATCCCTCTAAACCCTTCATATCTGCGTAACCATCCAGATGCCTTTTAAATGTTGTAATTATACCAGCCTCCACCACTTCCTCTGGCAGCTCATTCCATACACGCACTACCCTCTGTGTGAAAATGTTGCCCGTTAGGTCCATTTTATGACTTTCCCCTCTCACCTTCAACCAATGCCCTCTGGTTTTGAATCCCCCTACCCTGGGAAAAAGACCTTGTCTATTCACACTGTCCATGCCCCTCATGATTTTATAAACCTTTATCAAGTCGCCACTCAGCCTGTGATTCTCCAGGGAAAATAGATCCGGCCTAATCAGCCTCTCCCTTTAGCTCAAACCCTCTGACCCTGGCAACATCCTTGTTTAATTATTTTGAAAGTGGTGTTTTTTGGTGCTTCCTGATTTTCCCACGCGTCAGGCATTGTGTAATAATAGTGCAGGTCTTTATTATAAATCTCCTGGTTTTACAGAAACACACAGCACCTGACATTTGTAGGCTTTCATGTACGATGCTTGGAGCTCGCTAGACAAGAAACTACATGCAAAGGGCAACGTATACTTGCACTCACAGAGTAGACCGCCCATGACTTTGTTTTTAGTGAGTCAGAAGGTACATTCTGTTGTGCCAGAGTGTGGGCTGGGCTCATGACTCCACCATGAGAAGTGAAAAATGAAAAGCCAAGTCACCAGTGACAGCAGCATAAAAGTTTCTGAAGAGGAGCTCAATCATGTTCGGGGGGAATAGCAGGTCTATTAGCAGCTCTACAAACAGCAACACATTCGCAAGCTCACCGGTGTTGCTAAATATTCTCAGGTCACAAATGCTGGCCAGTTGTAAAGGGCTGATGGGTTAGTGAGCATAGGTCATGGATTTGGCAAGAAAAAAACAGGTGACACGAGGGGACAGAGAAAGCTTTCAGTGCTGCAGATGGTTAGGGCTAAGATCGTGTTGCCCATTGGGCTGGAGATTACAGGCTCAACAGAAAGCTTTCAAAAGTAAACTGGGTAAGTTCTGGAAGGCAAAATTTATTACATGGATGTGGGAGTTAGAGAAGGGGAGTGGGAATAACTGGAGCATTCTTTGAAAGAGCCATCACAGACTTGATGGGCCAAATTACCTCTTTCTGTTCTGTTCTATTCTAAAAGATCAACCTTTGCTCACAGGGTAGCACTCTGAGGCCGGGTGACTTGAGGGGGTTCCAGAATCATGGGCAAATGAAGTCCAATTTTAAGCTCTTCATAACCAATCCATGACCGCTGCTGCTAACTATTCCTGTCATCAGTCTGATGTCTTAGTCTACCACCAACGTCTCTTTTGCACCATCTCCAACTGCTGTGTCACATCCAATGTCTGTGTGTCAACCCCTCTTTTTGCTCCCCTCCCTCCACTTTGTGCTCTCGAAGAGATCACTTTTCATCTCTGATCGAGTCTCTCGGTGGAGTCATGAGCCCAGCCCACATTCTGGCACAACAGAATGTACCTTCTGACTCACTACAAACAAAGCCATGGGCGGTCCACTCTGTCAGTGTGGGTATACATGCCCTTTGCATGTAGGTTCTTGTCCAGGGAGCTCTGAACATCAGGCACGAAAAGCTACAAATTTCAGGTGCTGCGTCTTTCATTAAATGACAAGTAACTAAAACATTGGCACTTGGTTTTCAGGATGTCACTCTTTAAGAATTCTCTTTGGTCTTTCAGTTTCAATCATCCCTTCATTCATCTTATAGCCTTTATATGCAGCTTAGCACCTGCATTTCAAAAGGCTCCACTGAGCTTTACTTAACAAAACTTGAGTTAAAATCAAACCCATAATCTCAACTGGCACTGCAGTATTGTACTGAGGGCAGGACTGTAATGTTGTACTGAGGGAGGGACTGTAATGTTATACTGAGGGTGGGACTGTAATGTATTGACAAAGACACTGTAGTGTTGTAATGAGGGCGGGAATGTTATGCTGTACTGAGGGTGGGACTGTAATGCTGTACTGAGGGTGGGACTGTA
>NC_063340.1:6650540-6683068 GCF_021869965.1 Rhincodon typus | reverse complement strand
CTATACTGAGGGTGGGACTGTAGTGTTGTACTGAGGGTGGGACTGTATTACTGTACTGAGGGTGGGACTGTATTACTGTGCTGAGGGCAGTACGAGAATGCTGTGCTGAGAGATTCATTGTAATGCTGTACCGAGGCAAGAGTTGTAACGCTGTACTGCGAGCCAATGTAATGCTATACCAAGGGAATGCTGTACTGAGGAAGGTGCTATAATACTGTGCCGAGGGAGTCAATATAATGCTGTGCCGAGGGAGCTTCCTTGCTCAGACCAGAGTTAAAATTGCTGTTTGAATTTGAGTGCATCATTAGACACAGTCCTAACTTGTACAGAGACATCTCACTGGCTTCGGCCTTTGCTGCCTGCTTTGAACTGTGGGTTATAATTGGTCATCAGTGGAGAAGTCACCTCTTGATTTTATCAGAGCAGCTGCCTTGTTTCCAATGATGAGGCTGACCCAAATGTCTCTACATGAGTGAATGTTCAAGATGCCAGAGAAAAGAGCTTTCCAAAAATCGTAAAGTCTGATCTGATTGATTGCTCTTTGGGTAACTGTTGTCTGCGGTATTATTCTGCAAATTGCTATGTATTGTTTTCAGCTGTACACGGCTTACAACATTACAGTGTTTCATTTCCCTCTGTTGTAATGCTGTTTTACAAAATACAAAATATGAATCAATTAATTGCAAGCGTCCTCTAAACATTTGCTTCTGAAACATTTCAACGCCGACTGCTTGAGGTAAGATGGGCATGGGTGAGTATGATAATGTGCAATGGTTCAGAAGTCTGTAGATTTCCTGAGATATTACACACATGGCTGCTGCCTTGGTAAGTCTTCCTCGAAGAAGAGAAGGTTGAGAGAGGTGATAGTTAAAATAAACTGGGTGCCTACACACAGTTAGAGAGGAAGAAACTGTTCTCCGTTGGTGTATGGATTGAGAGCCAGAGGATTATTGATTTCAGGCAATTAGAAAAAGAAGCAATGGTGACATGAGGAAAGACTTTTTTTTTACCCAGTGAGTGGTTCAGATCCACAATGCACAGGCTGAGAGTGTTGCTGGCTAGTTTCCAATATGGCTTTCTAAAGGCAATTAGCTAATTATCTGAAGTGACAAAATTTTCAGGGTTACAGGGTAAGGCCAGGGGAGAGGGACTAACTGAACAGCTTTTGCAGAGAGCTACCTTAGACATGATGGACTGAAGTGTTCTGAAGAAGGGTCATTGGACTCGAAATGTCAACTTTGCTTTCACTGTAGAGATGTGCCAGACCCGCTGAGTTTACAGTCATAGAGTCATAGAGCTGTACAGCATGGAAACAGACCCTTTGGTCCAACTCAACCATGCTGAACAGATATCCTAAATTAATCTAGTTCCATTTGCAAGCATTTGGCCCATATCACTCTAAACCCTTCCTATTCATGTACCCATCCAGATGTTGTAATTTTACCAGCCTCCACGACTTCCTCTGGCAGCCCATTCCATACATACACCACCCTCTGCATGTAAAAGTTGCCCATTAGGTCCCTTTGAAATCTTTCCACTCTTACCTTAAACCTAAGCCATCCAGTTTTTGACTCTCCCACCCTGGGGAAAAGAACTTGGCTATTCCCCCTATCCATGCCCTTCATGATTTTATAAACCTCTATAGGGTCACCCCCTCAGCCTCCGACACTCCAGGGAAAATAGCCCCAGTCTATTCAGCATCTCCCTATATTTCAAACCCTCCAACTCTAGCAACATCCTTGTAAATCTTTTTTGAACCCTTTCAAGTTTCGCAACATCCTTTCTATAGCAGGGAGACCAGAATTGCATGCAGCATTGCAAATGTGACCTAACCAATGTCCTATACTGCCGCAACCTGACCTCCCAACTCCTATACTCAATGCACTGACCAATAAGGGCAAGCATACCAAACACCTTCTTCACTATCTTGTCTACATTCAGTCCTGCCCTGATTTGCCTTTCCAAAATGCAAAATCTCACATTTATTTAAATTAAACTTCATCTGATGCTCCTCGGCCCACTGTACTCTGAGATAAAATTTCTCTAGCAATTTCTGTTTTTGTTTCAGATCTTCAGCATCCGCAGTTCTTTGTTTTGTTAAATGTACTGAATAGTGTTCTGTAACCATTCAATGATCTTAAGTCAGGCTGACCAATATGGCTGAACTCTAGTGTAGCAGGAAGCATAAAGTCATAGAGTTGTACAGCACAGAAATAGACCCTTCGGTCCAACTAGTCCATCCTGAGCATAATCCTAAACTAAACTAGTCCCACCTGCCTGCGCTTGGCCCATATCCACCCAAATATTTCTTATTTGTATACTTACCCAAATGCCTCTTAAATGTTGTAACTGTACCTGCGTCCACCACTTCCTGAGGAAGTTCATTCCACACGCAAATCACTGTCTGTAAAAAAATTGGCCCTCATGTCTTACTTAAATGTCTCTCCTCACTTTAAAAATGTGTCCCTAGTCTTGAAATCCCCCATGCTAGGGAAAAGGCACCTACCATTAACCCTATGTATATGCCTCATGATTTTATAAACCTCTATAAGGCCACCTCTCAACCTTCTACACTCCAGTGAAAAGCCTATCCAGCCTTTTTTTATAACTGAAACCCTCCATACATGGCAACATCCTGGTAAATCTCTTCTGAACCCCCTCTAGCTTAATAATATCCTTCCTTTAACTGAGCCACCAGTACTGGGGTGGAGGTTGCAGGAGCAGTTTGGTTGACCCTTAACAGTGGGGGGGAAGGGGTGGGGTGGGGAGGGTGTGGCGTCTGCAATCAGAAATCTTCAATTGGACTGTAAGGCATGGTTTCTCTGATGGTGGGATAATTTGGAGACCAGGGAGAAAAATTTCATTCCCACAATCGTTGCTGTGAAGACACTTACCTTTTCCCCAAAGCTGTCTTCGTTCTCTGTACCTGCTGGATATCCCAAGGCCTGGAAAACTCAGATAGTCACTGTAAAATCCAGTTAAACCAGCAGCATATTTCAATATCCAAGCTGTCTCCTGGGACCAAATTGAGCGCACCCTCTGCCCTCAATGGTCCCATCTCTGTCACAACCAGGTTGCGAGTGGTTCAGAGGGTCAGCATGGACTCAATGGGCCGAAGAGCCTGCTTCCACACTGTCGGGATTCTATGAATGATAGCACCTTTGAGAGACTTGAAGTTGTTTGCCTCAGTTCACAGAAGGTTAACAGAGGTGTCCAAAACTGTCGAAAGTTTTGATAGAACAATTAGAGAGACTGTTTCCAGAGACAGGTTTAATGGGGAACGAACTGAGGGGCAACATGAGGAAGAAAAAAAATGATGCCAGAAGTTTCATAATGTGGAATGTGCATTCTGGATGGGTCGTAGATGCAAATTTGATTATAATTTTCAAAAGTGATTGGAAAAGTTCTTGAAGGACAATATTAGGCAGAGCAATGGGGAAAAAAGCAGAGAGATTGGATCTAATTTCATATCTCTTTCAAAGATGGAGCACAGACATGATGGATAGAATGGCCACCTTCATTGTTGTATCAGGGTTCATTGTAATGTCTTCATGTTTCTTTTAGCTGCTCTGCACTTGCCTGGATGGGTGCAGCTCCAACAACACTCAAGACACCTGGACCATCTGAGACAAAGCAGCCCGCTTGATTGGCACCACATCCACAAACTTCTGTGCCTTCTACCATCATGCATGCTCAGTCATAGAGGTCTGCACCATCCACAAAATTTGCTTTAGAAATTCACTAAGATTTTGAACCCATAACCACTTCCTTCTAGAAGGACAAGGGCAGCAAATACATGGGAACACCACGCCCTGCAAGTTCCCCTCCAAGCCACACACCGTCCTGACTTGGAAATACATCACTGTTCCTTCACCATTGCCGGGTCAAAATCCCAGAACTCCATTCCTAATGCTGTTGTGGGGGTCCCTACAGCAAATGGTCTGCAGCAGTTCAAGAAGGCAGCTCACCACCATCTTCTGAAGGGCAATGTGAGATGGACAATAAATGCTGGCCAAGTCAACCCACATCCCATGTGTCAAATAAAAAAAACTGCAAAGATAAAAAGCAAACAAACTAGAGAATTCAGTCTGTCAAACTTGAACAAGAATTCTGCGGCTTATGTTCCAGCTTATTTTGTACTCACTAAAAAGCAAACAAACTCATAATTACTATTATAGCATGATGAAAGGCAGCCCCTGAAGCATTTCACTGAGACAATCAGTTTGATGCATGCGAAGAGATTCTTCATGGTCCAGTGGCACATTGAGAGATCTTGGAAATAAAACAAGAAGTTGCATTTTTTTTTGTTCACAGTTTTATTCAGAGCGCTAACCCTTGATGCAGTAAGAACTCTCAAATTTAGCAGCATGATTTTCTCCCTGGGGGTCGGGTGGGGCTGGAGTTGGGACTGGTTTTAGGTTCTCTGTACAACTAAAGATGGCAGGTGAGGTTTGGAAGCTGGAAGGCCAATCAGTGGTCCATTTCCAACTTGGAAGGACAACTTCCCAGAATGGAAGGTAAGGAAGAGAGAGGATGTTTCAAAATGATGTTCTCTGATCAACTTCTTTTTAGAAAAACAAGCTTAGATCAAAATCTTGCCAGTCAGTCCACCAATCGAATTGGGATGGAAGGGTAGGGCAGGTTGTTGTATAGTGTGGGGAGCCTTAGAGTGGCCAATAATGCACTTCCAGGTAGGTTGGAAGCCCTGTTGGCTTACCTGGAGTGCAATGCCTCACTCCCAGCCTCCCATCCAGAGAACTATTCTGACTGCCATCATCAATGAGAACCTGGAGGCCAATTAAAAAATCCCACTCAACTTCCTTTAATAGGTCTTAATGAAGCTTTTAACAAACTGTATCTGTTACCTGCCCCTTGTAGGCTACAGGTCCATCACCTCATTGTCACCTAACTCCTCAAGAATGCCACAGAACCAGGATGGAGCTAATGAGTTGCAGACTGACCGGCAGCGCTACTTTTAGCTCCTGCCCACTTTGTACTCTTGGTCCCAGCGGGGGGAAAAAAAAGAAAATCCCACATAGGGCCTTCGAGATGGGGCAAGGATGAACGAGTAAAACTCGAGGGGACAGTGGAATGTACAAAGGAGGCCGTTTTTAATCCAGCTTTTGTGAGCTGGTGCATTTCATTCCTCTTTACCATGTGTAAGGTCTCAGTTAGTGAGGGGAAAAAAAATGGCATTTTGTTTTCCTAAAAAGTAATTTAACACTTTTGATTTCTGCCCTCCCTTTTGGTAGATGCTTTACGATTTCTGCGGACTGTGGTGACTCGCAATGGCTAATAAAGCCATTAAAATAAAGTACACTTGAAAAATTATTTGGTGTGGGTTGATCGGTTCACTTTCTCTGTGTTTACAGCGGTAGACTTTCTTTGCAGTTGGTAACCACTGAGTGAACTTTTTTCCCTCATGTTGGCAGGCGATGTTTGAGGCAGTCAGGTATGGTGTGAACATCACATATGAGAATATTTAATACAGGGATTGTACTTGCTTGGATCACTTTTACAACTGTGACTAATGCTCTTTAGATATTATTAGGTTCAAAGTGAACTCCTGGACAGGGATCAACATCTCAAATAAAAGACCTCGTAACTGTTTTTGTTAGGATTCTGCCTGGATACAGCAAAACATACATGTTTGATTGGTTGTTGGGTAAAATTGCTAATAAATCTGGAATGAGGTATTAGTTTCATTAATAACAGACATGAACCTAAAGGATTGTTGTTAAAAAAAACCCATTGGGATCACTGATGCCCATTCAGGAAGGAAATCTGCTGTCCTTTCTTAGTCTGGCCTACATGTGACTCCAGACCCACAGCAGTGTAGTTGATTCTTAACTATCCTCTGAACAACCAGGGTGGTGGTGTGAGGTGGGGGTGGGGGCAGTTGGAGGATTGTTAGCTAGGTTGCCTGGACAATTGGTCTCTGTTTCAGAGTGATGTGAGCAGTGCGGGTTCAGTTCCTGCGCTGGCTAAAGTTACCATGAAGGACTCTCCTTCTCAACCTCTTCTGTTGCCTGAGGCATGGTGACCCTCAGGTTAAAACATCACCAGTTGTCTCTCTCAAATGAGTGAGTAGGACTATGGTGACCTTATCTTTACCGTTAGCCCTCTGCAATGGCCTACTCTGATGCATCAAAGCGACGCAGGTAAAAGAGTACTGAGGGTCTACCTACACCACATGGTCTACAGTGGCTCAAGAAGGCAGCTTACCACCACCTTCTCAAAGGCAGAGATGAGGCATGAAAAGTTCGTCTTGCCAAGTTCGATCATACTCCCAAAGCTTCCAAAGGGTGGCATAGTGGCTCAGTGGTTAGCACTGCTGCCTCACAGCGCCAGGGACCTGGGTTTGATACCTGCCTCGGGTGACTGTCTGTGTGGAGCTTGCACATTGTCCCTGTGTCTGCGTGAGTTTCCTCTGGGTGGTCTGGCTTCCTCCCACAGTCCAAAGATGAGCAGGCTAGGGTTGATTGGCCATGTTAAATTGTCCGTAGTGTCCAGGGATGTGTAGGCTAGGTGGATTAGCCATGGGGAATGCAGGGTTATGGTGGGGGTGGGTAGGGTTGGGTCTGAAGATCTCCAGAGGGGTCAGAATGGACTCAATTGGCTGAATGGCCTGCTTCCACAGTGTAGAGATTCTATGATGATCAAAACAAAATCCAAAGCTGTGTAATTGGATAGATTGAAATATTGCATGTTGGGAGATTACTCTGCAGGCACAAACCCAGATTATAGCCTTCCTGGAATTGATTATACTCGTCTTGATTGGCTGGAGTCTAATTCTGGGAACAAAGTGATGTCCAGGGAATTATGGGGAAAAGATAGAACATTGGCACTCGGTAATAGAACCAGTGCCAACTTGATGGGCCAACGGGCCTTGTCCAGCACTGTAACAATTCTGTCATTCTAGTCCATTCCAGTTCCATGAGGTGAAATGTTTGCAAAAGACAACATCATTACCCTCAGTATGAAGCATATTTCTGACTTTTTATTATCCTGCAGACATCTTGCACTGAATTTTTGTTTAGGTGGGACAGGAATCCCTCTTCAGGGCAGAAGTGGGTCACATCCACATCCACATCCAGGCAGGCAGGGATTGAGGCAGTTTAACCTCCCCGTTTATGATGTGGAACCCCACTTGACTTCACTTACAGCCACAACAAGGCCCTGAAGGGGCTTGATCAGCTATGCACAATGCAAGGTTGGGGAGTTGGTAATTTACTGCCACCAATCCTCCTTCCTCTGTGCAGTGTCTAGGGCCTGTCTAACTATCATTGGTAGAAGACATACTACTGGTGGACCTAAATGGAAGGATGTAGTTTATTGCATGATTGTGATAGCTATGGTTTATATGAATCTGTGAGCCAAAATTACTGAGGGCTTTTAGGAGCTGTGAGGAACACCTCTGGGCCTCTCAGGGACTCATGAGGTGGCACGGTGGCTCAGTGGTTAGCACTGCTGGCTCACAATGCCAGGGACCTAGGTTCAATTCCAGCTTTGGGTGACTGTCTGTGTGGGGTTTGCATGTTCTCCCCATGTCTTCTACATTACTCTGTCTAACTGTGATTCCACTTTCAAGGAAGTATGAACCCGCACTCCAAGGTCTCTTTGTTCAGCAATAATCCCCACGATCTTATCATTAAGTGTATAAGTCTTAGATAACACAGTGTGGAGAGGAACACAGCATCAGAGGAACAGGGAAGTTGATGTTTCGGGTTGGGACCCTTCTTCAGTTCTTACTATCTCTGAGTGCATAAGTCTGTCCTGATTTGCCTTTCCAAAATGCAGCACCTCATATTTATCTAAATTAAACTCCATCTGCCACTCCTCAGCCCATTGGCCCATGTAATCAAGATTCCATTGTATTCTGAGGTAACCTTCTTCGTTGTCCCCTACACCTCCAATTTTGGTGTCACCTGCAAACTTACAAACCGTATGTGCCGAATGGCCTGCTTCCACACCATAGGGATTCTACTATTCATACAATTCTCAACTCGCTCACCTCCAAGAAGGCATACCACAAGGGGCTCCTTTCCAGCCTAGCCTACCTCTGCTCCTCAGCTCAGGTGGGGACCCAAAATCTAGGCACCAACCTTTGACTGGACTGGGCAATTTTTCGAGAGTTTCTCCTCATTGACTTAAATAAGCACAATTCATTGGTCTTTTGCTCATTCGCGTTGACGCTGTCAGGAAACACACATACCATGGGGGCAGTGTTGGAATTGGATACAAGCGTTTTCATATTCTCTGAAGGTTTCCCTGATTTTCCACATTCACACTGGGTCAGTCATGTCCCCAGGGAAAGAACATAAAAGACTAGAAGGTGTAGAATTTCCACCCCATGGCCTAGTTAGTTGTCCATATTCTAAAAACATTCAATCACCACTTGGTCCCAAATACTTATTAAAGAAACAAATACAAAGTTGCTGGAAAAGCTCAGCAGGTCCAGCAGCATCTGTGAAGGAGAAAACAGAGTTAACGTTTCAGGTCCGGTGACTCTTCCTCAGAACTCAAACCCTCAGAACTTATTAAAGAAAATTGCTCACATTTTCACAATTAAACAGATTTACGAAGTCATCATATTGTGGGTCCACTAGCATTCAAAGGTGAGCGTTTGGTCCTGTTTGAGAACATGTAAAAACTTGCTCTCGACAAATCTTCCGTGAAATGGTTTTGCTGTTCAGCGTACTGGCAAGTGTAGATCAAGCGAGTTCCAAATATAGTCCCCAGCCTGTCTTGACGGAATAAAACTGAGAGGTCAGAGTACGAAAATCAATCCAGTGTGAGTAATCACTACAAATTGCAGTGTTTTGTTTAATACCATCCTGAACATTCACTCTGTGGATGAAACCATAGAATTCCGATTCATCTCAGGATTAAGAGCTGGAGTTACATATGTCTGTGGGCGTGTGTGTGTAGGGCAGACTCCATGGAAAGAGATTGCTTGCACAAAGAAATTTTGAGTCATAACATGACCGATAAACAATGATAACGGGCCGAACCTTACTTTTTTTTTGGCTAAATGTGAGTTGTGTTGAGTCTTTTGGAGGGACTCTAGCCATATCTTACCAGACTCGCCTCGTTAGCCACCTACTGCCTGCATTGTGGAGTCCCACATTGTCGGTTCTATCCCCATCTTACCACTTCCCGAAACGACTCGCCATTCATCGGACACCCATTGAGAGACCAGTGTCTCTGGTGCTCATGCCATCTTTAAAAGGCTGGCATTACGAAGCTGCCCCTGCCTGACCCAAACATGGCGGAGAAGGGGGAAACGGTGCTGCGATTCTCCGAGAGAGGCCTGGAGGTCCTGACAAGAAGAAGAGGAGTTCCTCGTCCCTGAGAATTGGCAGAGGGGTCTCCACCACCAGATGCTCACAGCCTGAACCAAAGATTTTGCCAGGGTCAGTGCCACCTTGACAATGTGGCCAGAGGTTGTGCCCCAATCAGTAAACAGGAACAGCTTTGAACTGTCAACCTGATATAATATCATAACCGTAAACCTGTACATCTCTATCTAATATTTCTTCATATTTCCTCTTTATTTCTTCATATTTCTGTGTTTTTGTTCCATGCTTTGGTTTATTTTTCTGTGTTTTAAGAAGGCGCTGGAGAGTGGAGACACTGTGCAACACTTCTCACTGTATTTTGTAACGAGATTCACACGACAATGAGTAAATTAAATAGGAGCAAGTTACTGCAGATGCTGGAATCTGAACTGAAAACAAAAAGTGCTGGAGATGATAGTGGGCCAGGCAGCATCCATGGAGAGAGAGCAAGCTAACGTTTTGAGTCTAGATGACTCTTCATCAGAGCTGATGTGAAGTGTGGAGGGGACAGCATTTATCCAATGATGGGGAAGGGGATTTGGAGTGCTGGGGGAGAAAGGATGTTGAAAGTTCAGATTAAGTGATTGGAATGTGAGAGTCGCAGAACAATGGTGTGTCTAACTGGAAAGAACAGACAGGTCCACTGTAGTTGGGGGGAGGGGAGAGAGGACATGGCGAGAGAGAATTTAACAAGCAAAGCTAAAAGAAAGGGAAGGAATAGATTCACATAAACCTCCTTCAGTCCAAGGAGAACCTGACTGCTGTAAACTAAGGCATCAACTATGTCCTTTTGTCCATTTAACTCCCATAAACCTTAAATTCTGAGGCACCATTATGTTTTCCATTGATCCAGTCAAAATTATCTGAAAACAAAACGGTCGGATTTTGACTAAATCACTTGATTTGGGACAAGGCTGGGAATCTGAGCAGTCGTAGGCTCTGCACTGCGAGCAGCAAGGATTCAGCATTGCCCCATTCAAAATTCAAGGGTCTGGAAATGAAAAGTTTATCGGAAATCACTTTTGTTTTAGCCCAACCACAGACTTCAATTTGCGGTTTGCGACCGTCGAAACTGCTGTGGAAAATGTATAATTTCCAGCCTACTTTTCAACCACAATGGTAGAAATGGGAATTAATAAGGAAAATTTAGCTGCTCAAGAGACTCATGCTGTCCCATCTCTCCTTGATTGCGTGCAACAAAGGAACCTCACTGTCTGCTGCTCGAGCACAGCATGAGAAGCTAGCCTTGACTGTGTCTCTGTACAACAGCCTATAAAATGAAAAAAAAAATGGCAAGTTCTGGCTTGGAAACGTGAATGATGCAATCGTCTGCCTTTAAAAAGTAATGACGTGGGAACTTTCCATCACAAATGGGCAGGGAGAGGAGCGGTCATCATTGTGATAAAGATATGGTCCCCAGTGTCTTACCAGACCATAGGGCTGCTCTCTCGTTACAGAAAGGTGCATGGTGATGGTCTAACCTGAGGGTCACCACACCTCTGGCGAGGGGAGAGATTGAGATGGAGAGTCCTTCATGGTAACCTCATAAAGTGCAGGGATTGAACTGAAACTGTTGGCATCACTGTGCATTGCCATCCAAGTTAACTGACCTCTCTCTTTATTGTAATATGATAATACGTTCACAAGCAATTTCATTCAAATTTCACTATCGTTTTCAATCCTTCAAGCCAGAAATGCACTGTTTACTTAATTTCCTCTGTGCGAGTTGGGGATTCAAAGTTTCTCAGACTATACCTATCAATAAAAAGGCTATTTCGAGTGATGACCTCTTGGGTCAGTGGGTGTTCCCAGTTTAAGTTTTGGTACATTAACTTGATGTGCTTTTTAGCTAACTGCTAGCTGGCAATGGGTCATAGCATACAAACACCTTGCCTCATAATATTCTCCTTGGGACGACAGTGTCCCGATGGAAATTCCTTTTTATTTGCGGTGTTTGGACAAAGAGAAAAAGAAGGAAGACTTGGATTTCCGTTGTGCCTCCCAACACCCACAGGCTGGCACAAAGCTCTCTAAAGTCCCTTGCTCGAGGAAAGATGTAATTGCAATGGAGTCAGTTCAGAGGAGGTTCACACGGTTAATTCCAGAGATGAGGGGTTTGTCTGAGGAGCAGACAGGAAAGTGGAGTTGAGGCCAAGATGAGATCAGCCATGATTGTATCAATTGACAGAGCAGGCTCGAGGGGCCGAATGGCCTACTCTTGTTCCTAATTCTTAAAGCCAACGAAGTGGGTGGTAAGTGTGGTCACTGTTGTAACATAGGAAAGACAACAGCCAATTCACACACAGCAAGCTCTCACAAAGGGTTTTGTGGCAATGACCTGCAAAGTTGCTTTTGATTTAGTGATGAACATAATATGCCAATAGTCTTCTCTGAAATAATGTCTGAATTTCTTTTATGTCCACCTGAGAGAGGATTTACGCAGTTAATGGTAGGGCCCTGAGGAGTGTTGTTGACCAGAGAGACTTTGGGGTGCAGGTTCATAGTTCCTTGAAAGTGGTGTCATAGGTAGACAGGGTGCTGAAGAAGGCGTTTAGCATGCTTGCCTTCATTGATCACTGCACTGAGTACAGGAGTTGTGTGATTGTGTTGTGGCTGTATAAGACTTTGGTGAGGCCAGTTTTAGAATACTCCATACAATTCAGGTTGCCCTGCTATCAGAAGGAAGTTGTTAAACTAGAAAGAGTACAGAAAAAATTTACAGGGACGTTGCTTGGACTGGAAGGTTTGAGTTGTAAGGAGAGGCTGAACAGACTAGGGCTATTTTCCCTGGAGCATTCAAGGCTGAGGGGTGACCTTATAGAGGTTTATAAAATCATGAGGGACATGGAGAGGGTAAATAGCAAAAGTCTTTTTTAAAGGGTAGGGGAGTCCAAAACTAGACAGCATAGGTTTAGGGTGAGAGGGGAAAGATTTAAAAAGGACCTGAGGGGTAACTTTTTCACACAGAGGGTGGTCGGTATATGGAATGAGCTGCCAGAGGAGGTAGTAGAGGCAGGTACAATTACAACATTTAAAAGGCATTTGGACAGGGACATGGATAGGAAAGGTTTAGAGGGATACGGGCCAATCTCAGGCAAATGGGATTAGTTCAGTTTAGGAAACCCGGTCAGCATGGCTGAGTTGGGCCGAAGGGTCTGTTTCTGTGCTGTATGACTCTGTGTCTCTGTGACTCAGAAAGGGGCGTGGTTTAGTGCGTCCTCCAAGAGGCAGCGCCTCTGACAATGCTGCATTCCCTCAATACTGCATTGGAAGTACTTCTAGTTTCGTGGTCAGGTCTCGAACACACAACGTTCTGACTCAGAAATAAAGCATGCCACCGACAGAGCTGCAGGAATTTCAGACCAGAGAGACTGTATTGTAAAAGTTAAATACTATGAATGCTGGAAATCTGAAATAAGAATAGAGAATACTGGAGAAACTCAGCAGGTCTGGCAGCATTGGAGGAGAAAAGAACAGAGATATTGTTTCAAGTCCAGTTTGACTCCTTTTTGGGGGTGGATAATGGTGGTTTTTTTCTGCTGTTGGCAGACAAATGGACTAGCCATGGAAGGCTTTGACAACAATGAGAATTTTAGAATCGAGCTATTGTCTACTCGATAAATGGTGGCAATCAAAGGCTGTAGTTAAAAACAATCCCGTGGCACCATTCAGATATGAGTAGGAAGTTATGGAAACATAGAGACATAGAAAATAGTTGCAGGTGTAGGCCATTCGGCCCTTCGACAACACCATTCAATATGATCATGGCTGATCATGCAATTTCAGTATCCCATTCCCACTTCCTCTCCATAGCTCTTGATCCCTATAGTTGCAAGGGCCATGTCCAGCTCCCTCTTGAATATATCTAATGAACTGCCCTCAACAACTTCCTGCGGGAGAGAATTCCACAGGTTCATAGCTCTCTGAGTGAAGAATTACTGCATCGTCTCAGTCCTCAATGGCTTACCCCTTATTCTTAGACTGTGACTCCCTAGTTCTGGACTTCCCCAACGTCGGGAAAATTCTTCCCACATCTAGCCTGTCCAGTCCTGTCAGGATTTTATATGTTTCTATGAGATTCCCCCTCATTCTCCTAAACTCCAGTGAGTACCAGCCCAGTCGATCCAGTCTTTCCTTATATGTCTGCCCTGCCATCCTGGGAATCAGTCTGGTGAACCTTCACTGGGCTCCCTCAATAGCAAGAATGTCCTTCGTCATTCTCGGAGACCAAAACTGCGCACAATTCTCCGCCAGTTCAGGCCAGCATTCCTCAACAGGACAGAATAGATGGATATTTAATGACTAGCATAGACATGATGGCACGAAGGGCCTTTTTGTCTGCTGTAAAAACTCTTACGACTCTCCAATACTTCCTCTGGGGCAGTTGGGAATGGGCAATAAATAACCGGCCCTGGCAGCGACATTCACATCTCGCAAAAGAATAAAATCAGACTCTCTGGCCGCTCAATTATTTGATGTTTGTGGAACCTCGCTGAGCGCAAAGTGACTGTACTCAAAAGCAAACCCGCCAGCGACTAAACCTGTCAGAAAAACAGTGCTGTAACAAAGACGTAGCTGAACTGTACCTGGCCTCTTAGCCCTGGGGTGGCCCTCAGCCCATGTGAATGTCTGTCTCACACCGTTTATCAAAGAAGCTGAATCTTTGTCACGAATGGCGCCTTTATTGGCAACGTCTGAGCTATCGAGAAACATGAACTAATTAATAGGGGAACAGAACACAGCTTGTGGTTTGAGGCAGATCACGAATGGCATTTTGATCGCTCTTTAAGAGTAAATTATTGAAGACGTTGAAGATCTTCAGGGATCAGACCAAACGTGTTTTTTAAAAAAAAGCCTTCCAAAAGTTTAACAGCTTGTAGGGACATGATTTAATTAAGCAATTAAAAATATAGACGTCTCTTGTAAGTAATATTTTGCAGGAATGTGTTGGCTTTGATGAACTAATTGCACTTGTGCCTGAGAGCAACTATTTCGTAGCGCACTACAAAAGCTAATTCAAAATGATTTTTGCTGGGCAGAGGCTGGGGAGAATCCGGAGGTGCCCCTGTTAAAATAAAGTCTGCTGTATTCTCCTTTTAAATATTTTAAATGGAGTGCTCAGCTCTCTGCTACGACATAGAAATAATGGTCGAGGATTCGGACAGTTGGTCCTGACAGAAGGGTTGCCTTTGATTAAACAGCATTACACCGGCACCTAGTTTCTCAGTGCATTACTCTCTGGACGTTCTGTGTGGCTCCCAGCAAAAGGGATTCACCACAGGAAAATGGAAGAGATGAGATCGTTTTTAAAAAAGATGGGTTGGGTATGGAGGCAGAAATCTATTCTTCCTCAATGGATCTCGTAGACATCATTATGTTCAGCCAAGGTACTTTGAGAATGCCTCACAGGGTGTGGGGAAGTCCCTCAGCACAAATATTCATTTGAAGCCCATCATGGAGAAACATAGAAAATAGGAGTAGGGGTAGCCCTTCGAACCTGCTCCATCATTCATTATGGTCATCACTGATCATCCAACTCAATAGCCTGTTCCTGCTCTATTTTTTAGTTCATTCACAGGATGAGGGCATTGTGGGCTGGGCCAGTATTTATTGCCCATCCCTAATTGCCCAGAGGGCAGTTAAGAGTCAACCACATTGCTCTGGGTCTGGAGTCACATGTAGGCCAGACCAGGTAAGGATGGCAGTTTCCTTTCCTAAAGGGAACCTGATGGGTTTTTCCCAACAATCAGCAATGGATTCATGGTCATTGGTAGACTCAAAATTCCAGATTTTGTTCTTAATTATTGATTTATATTTCCACCATTTGCCAAGGTGAGATTCGAACCTGGGTCCCCAGATCAGTATCTGCGACTCAGGTTTAACAGTCCAGTGATAATACACTAAGCCATTGCCTCCCCTGTCTTTCCCCAATATCCTTTGATCCCTTTAGTTCAAGTGTTATGTCCAAATTGTTCTTGAAAGCATACAATGTTTGGCCATAGACTGCTTTCTGTGCTAGTAAATGCCACAGGCTCACCACCCTCTGGTCAAAGAAACTTCTCCTCACCTCAGTCTCAAATAGTCTACCCTTAGACTATGTCACAGGGGACAATACACGACACAGAAACAACTAGTTCATTTGGCTCAACTTATCAATCCTGGCTTCAATGTGCTACTCCTCTACACACCCACTCATTCCTGCTCAGCTACATCTAACAGAAAATAACTTCTATTTCTTTGGCCCCCATCTTCTTATCTAGCTTCTTAAATGCACCATTTTCTTTAACCTCTCCCTGTGATGGCAAGCACCATATTGTCTCATCTCTCTGGGTGAAGAAGTTTCTTCCCAATTCCTGATTGGATTTCCTGGTGTCTCTGTTACTTCATGTTTCACTGTTTCCAATGAGGCTGCGATTCTCTATTCAGTATTTTATTGATTTGTTGTTCATCGATTTAAATTACGAACTTTGATCCTGCAAGAATAGCAAATTCTGTTCTGAAGTCGGGTGGCTAGACCCAACGTGTTAATTCTGTTTTTCTCTCTCTGCACAGTTGCTGCCAAAGCTGCTGAGTTTCTCCAGCAATTTCTGGTTTTGATTAAGATTTCTAACATATGCAGTTCTTTGCCTGATTTAAGAATGGGAAATGTCCAAACAAACTGTTGCAGAACACACAGCTTAAGATTCAAAACAGCTCAGTGCTGCACTGTCCTGTGAAGGTGCCAGGTTCAATCATGAATGAAAATCTTAAAAAAAAGGAGACACGCAGGAAAGTAGCGTTGAGGCCGAGATGAGATTAGCCTTAATTGTATCAAATGGCTCAAGCCGCTGAATGGCTTACTCATGCTTCTAGTTCTTATGTTCTTATTTAGATCATAAGGTATAAAAGCAGATCAGGCCATTCGGCCCATTGAGTCTGCTCCACCATTCGATCATGTCTAATATGTTTCTAAACCCCATTCTCCTGTCTTCTCCCTGTAATCCTTGATCCCCTTACTAATCAAGATACTATCTTAAATACACTCAAAGACTGGGCCTTCACTGCCCTCTGTGGTAATGAGTTTCATAGATTAACCACCCTTTGGCTGAAGAAATTCTTCCTCATCTCTATTCTAAAGGGTTGTCCCTTCGCTCTGAGGCTGTGCTCACAGGTCCTAGTCTCTCCTATTAGTGGAAACATCTTCTCCACGTCCACTCTATCCAGGCCTCACAGTATTCTCTGAGTTTCAATCAGGCTCCACACCCCCGCCATCAGCCTTCTAAACTACATCGTGTACAAACCCAGAGTCCTCGACTGCTCCTCGTATGTCCCTACTCTTCCTTTCAATGAGTTCATGGCTGATCTGATTCTGGCCTTAAGTCCAAATTCCTGTCAGCTGCCCCAAACCCTTTTCCTCCCTTGTTGTTCAAAAATCTATTTCATTCAGCTTTGAATATATTCAATGACCAGGCCTCCACTGTTCTCTGTGGAACACAATTTTAAAGCCTAAAGTGGCCAAAGTGGACAATATTCCTCCTCATCTCCATCCTAAAAGGCCAACGCCTTATTTTTAAACAGTGCCCCCACCTCTTGGATTCTACGAGGGGAAATCTACCCTGCCAAGCCGGCTTAGACATTTCCATGTCTCAATCTGATCATCTCCCATACTTCTAGACTCCAATGGACTCCAACTGACTCAACCTTTC
The DNA here is from genome assembly GCF_021869965.1 of Rhincodon typus. Lineage (NCBI taxonomy): Eukaryota > Metazoa > Chordata > Chondrichthyes > Orectolobiformes > Rhincodontidae > Rhincodon > Rhincodon typus. Next base: position 6,666,042 of record NC_063340.1, on the reverse strand, counting down.
CTCATTTAACAAGCCCTTCATCCCAGAAATCAGCCTAGTGAACCTTCTCTGTGTGCAAAGCAAGTATATCCCTTCTCGAGTAAAGAGACCAAAACTACACAAAAAAATCCAGTGTGTTGATTTTAATGATATCCTGCACATTTGTGAAAAGACTTCCCTGCTCCATCCCCTTTGCAATAGTGGCCAACTTAGCATTTGCCTTCCTAATTACTGGCTGTACCTGCATTTTAAATATTTGTGCTTCATGTCCAAGGACGCCCAGATCCCTCTGCACCGCAGCATTCTGCAGGCTCTCTCTCTTTAAAAAGTGCTCTGTTTTTCTATTTGAGCTGCCAAAGGGAAAATTCCGCATTATCAAAGAATCCTTACAGTATGGAAGCAGACTATTTGGCCCATCAAGTCTGCCCTCACCCTGTGAAGAGCATTGCACCCACACCCACTCTCCCTACCCTATCACTGTAACACTGCATTTAGAGTGGCTAATCCACCTAGCCTTCACATCTTTGGACTGTGGGAGGAAACCGGAGCTTCTGGTGGAAACCCATGCAGACACAGGGAGAATGAGCAAACTCTACGCAGGCTCCTGAGGGTGCAAACCTTGGTCCTTGGTGCTGTGAGACAGCAGTGCTAATCACTGTGCCACCCATGTTGCTCTGATGGAGTATTATACTCCATTTGCCTATTTTCTACCTACTCAATGAACTTACCTATGACATCTTTGCAGTCGCCTCAAACTTGCATCCCAATCTATCTTTGTACATGTCAGAAAATTGGGCTAGAATGCACACAATCCCTTCATCTAAGTCATTGATATAGACTGTGAATAGTTGAAGCCCCAGCTTTGATCCCTGTGGCTCTCCACTCATTACAGTTTGCCAAATGGAAACTGATATGTTTATCCTGATGCTACAAAAATGTGAACATACATACGGACAGATTGAGGTCTGGAATAGGCCATTTGGCCCCTCGAGCCTACACTGCCATTATGAAGACAGTGGCTGATTTGATTGTAACCTCATCTCCATATTCCCAGTCACCCCTTGATAACCTTTCATGCCTGGCTTTCCAAGAATCTACCCAATTCTGCCTTTAAAATATGTACAGACTGTAGCTCTATCACCTTTTGAGGAAGATAGTTCCAAAGACTCATGAGCCTCTGGCAGAAATCATTTCTTCTCTTCACCTTTGCCTGAAATGGGTAACCCTTTATTTTTAAAAGCTATCAATCAATCCTCTATACATGCCAAAATATTATTTCCAGCACCGTGCACTCTTATCTCGTGTAGTAGACTTTATGTGGCAACTTATGAAACGGCATTTGGAGATCTAAAAACATTACGTTTACTGGCTCCCCTTTATCCACTCTGCCAGCATCCTCAAATAATTATAATAAATTTGTCCAACATCACTTCCCTGTCATGAAACCACACTGACTCTGTTTAATAGCATTACATATTAGCTGGTATCAGTCTGGTAGCAGTATTGGAACAACACTCTCGGGTAGAAAGGGGAAACAGGTATTCAATACAGAATTATGTTACTCGATGAGGGTGTCAAGGGTTATGTTGGGGGTCAGCAGACAGGAATGTGGAGCTGAGACCACAGCCAGCTCAACCATTGATCTTATTGAATGATAAAACAGGTTCTAAGGGCTGAATGGCCTTCTCCTACATTCCTACAGCAGGGTCCCGGCTCCTGATAACGCTTCTGTCAGTTCATTAGCCAATATAAGTTCTCTGGGATCGACATTAGCAGGGACTTTTCCCCCATGGCTGAATAGTGCACTAATCATTGTACCTGAGATGTATGAGAGTCTGCTCAGATGGAGCTCCAGGGATCAGAGATAGAGTTAGAATTGTACAGCACAGAAACAGACCCTTCAACCCAATTCATTCATGCTGACTAGATATTTGAAATTAATCTAGTCCAATTTGTCAGCATTTGGCCCAAATCCCTCTAAACCCTTCCTATTGATAAATCCATCCAGATGTCTTTTCAATGTTTTAATTATACCAACGTCCACCATTTCCTCTGGCAGCTCATCCCATACACGCAGCACCCTCTGCATGAAAATAATGTCCCTTAGGTTCCTGTTATATCTTTCCCCTCTCAACTTAAACCTATGCCCTCTAGTTTTGGATTCTCCTACCCTTAAAAAAGTCATACAGTTATAGAGTCATTGAGTAATACATCATGGAAACAGGCCCTTCAGCCCAAAATATTCCATGCTGACCATGGTGCCGACTCAGCTAGATCAAACTGCCCGCATTTGGTCCATATCCCTCTAAACCCTTCCCATCCATGTACCTATCCAAGTGTTTTTTAAAATATTGCTGTTGTACCTTCCTCTGGCAGCCCATTCCATAGATGCACCGCTCCCTGCATGATAAAGTTGCTCCTCAGGTACTTCTTAAATCTATCCCCTTTCACCTTAAAACTATGCCCTCTAGTTTTCAATTCCCCATCCCTGGCAAAAAGACTATATGCATTCATCCTATCTATGCCCCTCATGATTTTATGCACTTCAATAAATTCACTCCTCATTCTCCTACATTCCAAGGAATAAAGTCCTATCCTGGCCAACCTCTCCCTATAATTCAGGCCTACTAGTCCTGGCAATGTTCTTGTAAATCTTTGTTTGCACACTTTCCAGTTTAACTATGTCTTTCCTATAACAGGGTGATCAAAACTGTACACAATACTCCAAGTGCGGCCTCACCAACGACTTATACAACCGTAACATAACATCCCAACTCTTATTTTCAATGCCTCAACCGATGAAGGCCAGTTTGCTAAATGCCTTCTTCACTACCCTGTCCACCTGTAACATCGCTTTCAATGAACTGTGTACTTGTACTCCTAGGTCCCTCTGTTCCGCAACACTCCTCAGGCATTACCATTTATTGTATAAATCTTACCTTGGTTAGACTTTCCAAAGCGCAACACCTCACACATCTGTACTGAATTGCATTTCCTAATCCTCAGCCCACTTCCTCATCTAAAAAAGATCCCTTTGTAATTTTTGATAACCTTCTTCACTGTCAATGATGCTTCCTAATTTTGTATAATCTGCAAACTTACTAATCATGCCTTGTACATTCACATCCAGATCATTTATGCAAATAACAAATAACTAAAGACCTTGATATTCACTCTATCCATGCCCCTCAAGATTTTATAAACATCTATAAGGTCAACGTTCAGCCTCCGATGCTTCAAGGAAAATAGCCCCAGCCTATTCAGCCTCTTGCTATAGCTCAAACCCTTCAATCCTGGCAACATCCTTGTAAATTTTTTCTGCACCTTTTCAGGTTTAACAACATCCTTCCTACAGGAGGGAGACATAATTGAATACAATATTCCAAAAGTGGTCTAACCAATGTCCTGTACAGCCACAACATGATCTCCCAACTCCTACACTCAATGCACTGACCAATAAAGGCAAGCGTACCAAATGCCTTCTTCACTATCCTATCTACCTGTGACTCCATTTTCAAGGAACTATGAACCTGGACTCCAAGATCTCTTTGTTCACCAACATTCCCCAGCACACTACCAATAAGTGCTAAAATCCTGCCCTGATTTGCCCCTACCAAAAAGCAACACCTCACATTTATCTAAATTAAACTCCACCTGCCACTCCTTGGCCAATCCACCCATCTGACCAAAGTCCCATTGTAATCTGAGATAACCTTCTTCAATGTTCACAGCACCACCAATTTTGGTGTCATCTGCAAACTCACTAACATTCCTCCTATATTGACATCCAAATCATTTATATAAAATGACAAAATGCTGTGGACTCAGCACACCACTGGTCACAGGCCTCCAGTCCAAAAAACAGCCTTACACCACCATCCTCTGTCTCCTACCGTTAAGCCAATTTTGTTCCCGATTGGCTAGTTTCCCCCTGGGATCCCATGTGATTTAACCTTGCTGACCAGTGTATCATGCAGAACCTTGTGGACCACATTGCAGAAGGCCATATAACTAACATCCACCACCCTGTCTTCATCAATCATCTTTGCTACTTCTTCAAAAACTCAATCAATTTAGTGAGACATGATTTCCCATGCACAAAACCATGTTGACTATCCCTAATCAGTCCTTGCCTTTCCAAACACATGTAAATCCTATCCCCTCCAACAACCTATCCACCATTGGCATTAGGCTCACAGGTCTATAGTTCCCTGGCTTTTCCTTACCACCTTTCTTAAATAATGGCACCACATTAGCCATTCTCCTGTCTTCTAACTCCTCACCCGTGGCTACTGGTGATACAAATATCCCAGCAAAGGATCCAGTGATCACTTCGCTAGGTTCCCACAGAGTTCTGGGAAATACCAGATCAGGTCCTGAGGATTTATCCACCTTTATGCGTTTTAAGGTGTCTAGCACCTCCTTCTCTGTAGTATGAACACTGTTTATCTCTCCAAGTTCCCCAGCTTCCACATCATTCTCCAGAGGAAATACTGTTGCAAACGATTTGTTTAGTGTCTCACTCATCTCCTGTGGTTCCACACACAGGTGGCCTTGTTGATCTTTAAGGGGTCTTATTTTCTCCCTGGTTACTTTTTTTGTCCTTAATGTATTTGTAGAATCTCTTTGTATTCTCCTTAACCCTATTTGCCAAAGCTATCTCATCTCCCCTTTTTGCCCCTCTGATTTCCCTCTTGTGTATACTCCTACTATCCTCATACTCCTCAAGGGATTCACTTGATCCCAGCTGTCTATACCTGCCGTATGCTTTCTTCTTTTTCTTGACCAGTTGAGTCAAAACTTCAGTCTGGGAGTGCAGACGATGGGGGAGGAGAGACAGAGCACGTTAAATATCACAAAAAGAAAACAGAAATCATTATGACTTTGAACGCTCTGCATTCTTGCTGCAAGGGGCCAGACAGCCAAATGCTTTCTGTACCTCAGTCTGCCACAGAGACACTGGGGATTGCCAATGCAAGACTGTGTCTATCACAGAGATGCTGTGCAGTTCTCAGTGTCTTGCCTAAGTTAGAGAAACAAGGTTAAGTATGTATCAACAAACAGGTCAGTCCCAACCCATGGGGAGGCCAATTAATTGGCACTGGTTTAGCTTCTTGGAAGAGTTTCTGAGCTTAAACAGACTGTCTGAGCCGTCACTGTCCACAGATACAACTGCTCCATACTTTAGACTGGCCACAACATCGTGGGAGACTATTTTAAACTGACAGTATTCTTACAATAAAATCTTTGTGTTTGTGGACTCGGTGGCCCTCCACAATGTGTGCTGGACATAGAGGGGACAGTGCTCAATGGAGTGAAATCATATTTATAAAGGTTGCAAGTTCGCCAAAAGAGTTTGCAAAGTTATGGCAAGGACACAGCTTGAGAGAAAGCCAGGAAGATGGATTGCATTTCCTCCCTGGATGGGTAATGGATATACAATCAAGAAGCATTAGAGGAGACTGTTCAGCCCATTAAATCAACACTAGCTCTCTTAAAGTGCCATCCAATTTGTCCCAATCCCTTGCTATTATCCCAGGATCCTGCAATTTTTTATCCCTTGTTGAAGTGGAGATTCAATTTCCAATTGGAAGTTACTACAGTGTCTCCTTCTCAGATGTATAATTCATTGAAGGAATTATCGTGAAAGTTAATAGGAGTCAACAAATTAGTCAAGGGTTGATGGCACACTGCTAACCCAGAAGACTTAAAGCTGGCCTGAAACTAGGCCTTAGGCCTCATTTCAGTCATTTAGTCAAGATGCCAATACTCAATTGTCAAGCTAGCAGCTTACCTATTCCAAGCAGGTGACTTTCGAGTGACTCCTTTCAGGCTCCCATGGTTGCTAGGACACTGAGAGGCATGGGCCTCTTGGAAATAAAATATATATTGACTTAACTCTTCGATGGGTGTTGAAGCCTCTTGCAAGGCCCATCCAGGCCCTGAAAACATGAGGGAAGCAGGTCCGACAGAGTAGGTTGACAACCATGTCTTCAAGTTTGTTGAAACCACAGTGGAAGGGCAAGGAGATTTTCTGTTTTCTCAAGCCATAATTCCTGTTAACTCTTAAAAACTGGTTTTGAGGTGGGTGGCTGGGACCCTTCTGCTGCAGTGTAGGCCTGCGAAGGAAGAAACTCTTTATCGCAAAGGGCTGTGAGGCTGGGCCATTGAATACATTCAAGGCTGAGACAGACAGGGTTTAAATCAATAAAGGAATCAAGCGTTATGGAGAAAAGGCAGGAGAGTGGAATTGGGGATTATCAGATCAGCCATGACCTCATTAAATGTTGGTGCAGAATCGATGGGGCTGAATGGCCTTCTTCTGCTCCTATGCCCTACGGTCTTATGGAAACCTTACTGGAATCTGGGGTCTAAAAATCAGGTGACACCCATTTCAAATAGAGAATATGGAGAGGTCTGGTAGGCTGGGACTTCTTTCACTGGAACATAGGAGGGGTGACCTTATAGAGGTTTGTAAAAAACATGAGGGACAGAGATAAGGAGAATAGCAGGGGCAGGGGAGTCCAAAACTAAAGGACATGTTTTCAAGGTGAGAGGAGAAAGCTTTAAAAGGGACCTGAAGGGGTATGTTTTTCACACAGAGGGTGGTTCCTAAGTGGAATGACCTACCAAGCGAAGGGGTAGGTGCAGGTATAATTGCAACATTTAGAAGACATTAGGACATGTACACGAATAGAAAGGTTAACAGGGATATATGGGCCAAACACTGGCAAGTGGGACTAGTTTAGTTTGGAAAACCTGGAACTCTTTTCCTGGAAAGATGTTGGAAGTAGAGTCCTTGAATATTTTAAAAGGAAGAGGCAAGAGACGAGGAAATGGAAAAAAAAAATTGGATAGATCTTTAAGGTCATAGCTTAAAAATAAGGGCTCAAAGATTGAAGTCAGAGATAAGGATATATTTTTTTCTCTCAGAGGGCTGTAAGTTTTTGGAATTCCCTTACTCAAAAGGTAGTGGATGCAGAATCTATAAATTTCCTTAAGGCAGAGCTAGATAGATTCTTGATGACCAAGGGAAGGAAAGATTCTCTGGATTATGCAGGAAAGTAGAATTCAGGTCAAAATCAGCCATGATCTTACTGAATGGCGGAGCAGGCTTGAAGGGCTGAGTGGCCTACTCCTGTTCTTTTTCATATGTTCAAATGACTGGTTTCAGGGGATTTTTTTCTGTCCTACCATTACCTGTTGTCCCTATTTCTAGTGATGGTGACTCATTCTTCCTTTATCCTTTCATGGGACCTCACTGAAAAGGCCAGCAGCCGTCGCTGACCTCTATTTGACCTCAAATCAAGCGAGTTGCAAAGTCATTTCAAACAACAGTAAATGAAGTGGGCCTGGAGTCACATATAGGTCTAACCAGGTAAGGAAGGCAGATTTCCTTCCCTAAGGGGCATCAGTGACCTTGGTGGATTTTACGACAACCAATAGTTGCTGTAGTCACCATTGCTGAGAGTCAATTTACATTTTAGAGAAAAATGAGAGGTGATCTCACTGAAACATAATTGGATTCTTAAGGGGCTTGACAGGGCAAATGCTGAGAGGATGTTTCCCCTCATGGGAGAGTCTAGGACCAGAGGGCATAGTCTCACAATAAAAGGGCACCGATATAAGACTGAGATGAGGAGAAATTCCATCACTCAGTGGATTGTGAGTCTTTGGAATTCCTTGCCATAGAGGGCTGCAGGGAGTAGAGTCTTCGTCTGTATTTAAGGTTGAGATAGATAGATTCTTGATCCATTGGGGAATCCATGGGAAAGTGGACATGAGGAATCTCAGATCAGCCACAATCCTATTGAACGTCAGTGCAGACTTGAGGGGCCAAATAGCCTATTCCTGTTACTATTTCTTATGGACATTCCAAATATATCAATTGAACTTCAGTTTCAACAGCTCACATGGTGGGATTCGAACCCATTTCCCTGGGGCATTGCCTGGGCCCCTGGATAACTTAATCAGTGACAAATGAACAAGTGAACTGGGAGAAGGAAGAGGCCATTCAGCCCTTTGAGCTCGCTGTGTCTTTCAATAGGATTATAGCTGGTCTGATTGTACCTCAAATCCACACTCCCGTTGACCCCAGTTAAACTTTCAAGCCCCTTGTTAACCAGGATTCAAGCTCCCTCTGCCTTACAGAGGTTCAAGGACTCTCCTTCCACCATTGTTCCAGGAGGAGTTCCAGAGACTCACGAACCTCTGAGAGAAAAGAAAATCCAGAGAGCAGCGACACTATACGACACTTTTCACTGTGTCTTGTAACAAAATGCATGTGACAATAAATAAATCAAATCAAATCAGTAGGTAACTCCTGATTTTTAAACAGTGACCCCAAATTCTAGATGCCACCCTATGAGGAAACATCCTCTCCACGTCTACCTTGTCAATAGCCGTTAGGATTTTGTATATTTTAATCAAAATACCTCCTCCTCTTCTAAAATTCAGGAGATATAAACCTAACCTCACATAAGGCAATCCATCCATTCCTGTTCCAAAGCATTTCTGTGTTAACAGGACATGGGTATCACTGGCTAGGCCAGCATTTATTTCCGGAGGGTCGTTAGGAGTCAACCACATTGCTCTGGGTCTGGGGTTGCATTGTAGGTCAGACTGGGTAAGGATGGCAGATTTCCTTGGATAAAGGACATTTGTGAGCCAGATGTGTTTTTTTAACAACAATTGACAATGGTCATTGAAATAACTCCACAGGGGCCAGCATCCGTTCTCCGAGGTACACTTTATTTACATGCGCACAGTACTTGATACTGATCTGGCTCCCCTCGAGCTAGCTTTCAGAGTGAGCAGAACCTCTGACACTCCTATTTATATCTGCCAGCCAGGGGTCCCTGCTTGGAACAGATTAACAGCCCCAGTCCGGGAACTCATATTCTATGAGGTCCATCTAGCTGACCTCATTACAATCACTACAGTCATCATTAGACTAGCATTTAATTCCAATTTATTTTTATGAAAACAAATTCAAATTTCATCGCTAAGATGTGATTCAATCCCATGCTGGCTGAGCATTGGTCTCAGCTTCTGGATTCTGCTCTAGTGACATTATCACAACGCCACTGCCTCCCCTTAATAATTTACAACCTTCTTTAAATAAGGTGAGCACCACTGTGCACAGAACATAGTTGTGGTAGAACTGAAGAGTAACCACTTTACTTTATGCCCCTGTAATAAATGATAGGAATCTATTAGCTCCTGTAATTACTTGTTGCTCCTGCAGACCAACCTTTTGTGATACATGCACATGTATCTAAACCACCATTCACCCCACTGATCGATGTTGCTTACAACTGCCATCTAACTTTTTGGTTCCTTTCGGGATGCTAATGACAATTGTAGAACTCCAAGGTGCTGCCTTGTTTCAAGCAGAGTATATAAACTCCCCAAAAAAAAATGACTAAACTGATCTTTACGGCTTGGTAGCTCAGTATTCTTACCAACTGAGCTATGTAGGGCATTGTAAATGATTTTAATGTTCAGTGCAGGCAGAAATATTCCTCTATTACAAACGTAAAGTCTCTTTCTCAGAATATCATTGTTACAGCACGAGGTAAAGTAAAACAGATAAAACAGCCACACAGAATATCAATTTTTCTTTCTCTGCACCGACATTTGCCATTTTTTTTACTATGAGCTGAGGCAATGCAATGGGTTTCTTTAAATTGTATGGTCAGTGGTCGAGATTACGTATTATAACTGGAGCCTTAGAAGTCAGTGAGGAAAGAACAAAGAACTAGGGAACAAAGCCATTCAAGGTTGGTCCATACAGCTATATGTCACTCTGACCTGTAACCGTTCTTCTAGCCTTTTCATGGCTCCAGATACGATGTTCCTTCCTCATGCACTGGGATCAATATGCTCCCGCTACATTTATAATGGACTGGAAGGACCGAGAAGTAGACCACTTTGTCAATGTTTTCAAGTATATCATGGAAAAGAACTAAACAGTCTCAATGTGTTCCTAATTCTGAACTGTAAAAGAGTTTTCTGCAAAAGGGGCTTGAAATTTGACGTTGATCCCCCACTTCTGTATTTCACAGTTGTAAAACAGATTCCAAAGCATGCAACACACAGAGGCTGATGTGCATTTGCCCATATATCCTGAACCAGAGCTCTGGTGTTTCCATGTCTTGACATTTACACATGCGCCCTCTCACTTGAATTAACCTCTCCTTCCAAAAGCTACTCATCATTTGAAAGAATTTGCTGTAATCTCTTCATACGGTGTCCTCATTATCCAACAGTTGTTAGACCTAGACAACAAGGTGCAGAGCTGGATGAACACAGCAGGCCAAGCAGCATCATAGGAGCAGAAAGGCTGATGTTTTGGGCCTAGAGCCTTCAATTTCTGATGAAGGGTCTAGGCCCGAAATGTCAGTCTTTCTACTCCTATGATGCTGCTTGGCCTGCTGTGTTCATCCAGCTCTGCATCTTGTTGTCTCGGATTCTCCAGCATCTGCAGTTCCTACTATCTTTGATTCAGTTGTTGGACCTCGTTTTACACCAGGACATTACTATGTGGGCAAGGTCGGAGAATGCTCTGAAAACTACAAGCAGACAGTATGACGACTGAATCCACGCAATCGGTATTATTCTGCCACTTAAACAAACTCAAGCTAAAAGACCCCATAAACAACAGCAAGCTGGTTTCACGTCTATTTAGATTCAGAAATTCAAAACCTAGATTCCAAAATGGAGGACTGGAGTATAAGGATGCAAAAGTTATGTTGCAGTTAGACAAAACCCTAGATATACCCCAACTGGAGTGCTCTGAGCAGACCCAGGCATCACATCCTAGGAAGGGTAGATTGGCCTTGGTGTGAATACAATGAGGGTTTACAAGAATCATACCTGGACTTCAGGAGTTAAGATATGAGGAGAGATTGTACAAATTAGGCCCATTTTCTCGAGACTTTAGAAGGTTAAGGAGTGATCTGATTGAAGTCTTTGAGATATTAACAGGAAAAGACAGGGTAAATGAAGATAAACTATTTCCACTGGTTGGGGATTCTAGAACTAGGGGCATAGTCTGAGAATTAGGGCCAGCCCGTTAGGAAAGATGTTAGGAAGCACCTCTACACACAAAGGGTGGTAGATGTTTGGAATTCTCTTCCACAAATGGTAGTAGATGCAAGATCAGTTGTTAGTTATAAATCTGAGATAGGTAATACCTTTACTTAACAAAGATTTAAGGGATATAGTCCAAAGGCAGGGATATGAAGTTAGTCCAAAGGTCACCCATGATCTGATTGAATGGTGGAACAGGTTTGAGGGCTCTAAATGGTCTACTCATATCCCTGTGTTCCAATGAAGGCCATGCACCATCCCAACTTGGAATTCCATCGCCATTCCTTCCACTGTCACAGGTTCAAAATCCTGGAACTCCTTCCTGGCAGCTCTGTGGGTACCCTTACATCTCAAGAATGGCAACAAGTCAAGAAGGCAGCTCACCACGACTTTCTCAAGAGGCAACTGAGGATGAGCAATAAATGCTGGTCCAGCCATCGATGCCCACATCCCATGAACGAATCTGAAAAGAACCTTCAGACTGCGAATTACGTGAAAGCATTTCTTCAGATATTTTTTAACACTAACGTTATACCCAGCCCTCAGCAGCATGGATTGAAAATTGTTGGACTATAATTGACTGAATTTGCCTCATTCTATGCTGAAGACAAAGTTGAGAACACAGCTCCACTTTTGCATAAAGCTTTTTAAAACACTTACTTTCCATGAAAATGCCTTTAGCTTAATTCCAAATCTCTTAAGCCAGTAAAATAATGTCTTGCAACAGATTGGGACCCAGACAAATTCCTGAGGTTTTCTTTATCTGTCATTATTTATGGTCTCTGATAAGCTCAGTGTCTCTTTCAGAGGCCTATTCATAAGGAAAAGATCTCCCTCCAGCATTTGGGCACAAGTTGGAATTTTCTCCGATGTGTATTCGACTTGCTCACTTCAACATTTACATTGTGACTTTTGTTCAAAGTGTGCATGTAAAACAAGATAATGTTAGCTCCGTTTCAAGGGGGATCTTATCATCTCTATTGTGTTAAACATCACAGTGGAGCTGCGCCATGTATTGTATTGTAGGCAAAATCATGGATGAGAAAATTGTCCTCAGACCTTGAGATTGCAAGCTGTGCCTCAAAAGACATCCATAACTGCTTTTAATTACCTTGTACCCAGTCATTGTGTTCACTTTGGTATTTAAGAGTCCAAGCATTCACCAAAGTGTACATTCCACACAGAGTGTAGTTTATTATGACATTTTCCTAATCACTAAACAGCAATATCAATCTTTATCCAAACATAGTAGGAAACATAACTAAAATAAAATAGAACTACAGCCTCTAGGATACAATATTGAATTCCTCAAATTCAGAGCCTGATCTCATGACACTTGACTTCCATTTAGAGTCATACAGTCATTGAGATGTACAGCACAGAAACAGATCCTTCTGCCCAACTTGTCCATGTCGACCAGATATCCTATATTAATCTAATCCTATTTGCCAGCATTTGGCCCATATCCCTCTAAACCCTTCCTAATCATGTACCCATCCAAATGCCTTTTAAATGTTGTAATTGTACCAGCCTCCACAACCTCCTTTGGCAGTTCATTTCATACACACACCACCGTCTGCGTGAAAAAGTTGCCTTATTTTTCTATTCACTCTATCTATGCTCCTCATGATTTTATATATCTCTATAAGGTGACCCCTTAGCCTCCGATGCTCCAGGGAAAATAGCCCCAGCCTATTCAGCTTCTCCCTATAGCTCAAACCCTCCAACCCTGGCAACATCTGCGTAAATCTTCTCTGAACCCTTTCAAGTTTCACAACATCCTTCCTACAGCAGGGAGACCAGAATTAAATTCCACATTCTTTCACTTCTTTATTTCTCTTCCACCCCAACGAGCCACCATTTTGTCTTCTGTGCTGCCCCCCTCCAACCTGCACATCTGTTCCCTTCGCCTCTCCTCTGCATCTATCAAAAGTATAAAAGCCATCATTTTCCAGCCCCCTTTCAGTTCTGAAGAAGGATTGAGATATTAACTATTTCTCTCTCCACACAGGCTGCGAGAGCAGCTGAGTTTCTTCAGCAATTTCTGTGGTTGATACTGATAATTGTTAATGAGCTGAAACATTTTGGAGTTGAGAGGAATGAAGGTGATGTCATTGAAACAAATTCAGTTGTTTATGGAGATAGTAGGAACTGCAGATGCTGGAGAATCCGAGACAACAAGGTGCAGGGCTGGATGAACACAGCAGGCCAAGCAGCATCATAGGAGCAGAAAGGCTGACGTTTCTGATGAAGGGTCGAGGCCCGAAACGTCAGCCTCTCTGCTCCTATGATGCTGCTTGGCCTGCTGTGTTCATCCAGCCCTGCACCTTGTTGTCTCAGTTGTTTATGGGTCTTGTTGTCAAAAGTAATGGATCTGAGGGAATTAGTATGAAAGTTATACTCGCTCCTACCAATCTGAAGATGTCACATAGTGGAGAAAGGGAATTCTATGCTCGCCTTTGCAGGGAGTAGATTTATTCTATTCAACTCCTGAGAGTCCCCAGTAATTAGTAACCAATAATTGGTATTGTGCCTTGTACCTATTGTTAGCATGCAGCAAAACTGTTTCCTTAGACAAGTACCTCTTCTGTTTAGACTCACAACCAATGCAACCTCTACCACAGAATTTAGATAGGACATGGATGCAGTATAGACAAAGGAGGTGGTAGCGAACCACCTCAAACCATGCTTACCCTCGCTGTGCTGCTGGCTGGCAGTGTTGGCAGATACCACAGGGTACCAGCGGCAACAATCAGGGCAAATACCATTGGGCTGGACTGGGTAAACACCATAGATGCCCCCAAGGTCCTAATCAATTGTAAGGCCCTGACTTGCATAATCGCTGTCAGGTGATCAATTCACACAGGCATTCATTGTGCTACCTAAGCTGAGGACCCCAACAAAAGGATGCTGGCAACATAAGTAATAGAAATATCAAAAGATAAAAAAGAGGAGCAGGCATAGGCCATTCGGCCCTTCGAGTCTGCTCCACCATTCAATATGATCATGGCTGATCTCCCAACTCAAGAGATTGTTCCTACCTTTCTGCCTATCCTTCAATCCCTTTAGTCCCAAGTGCTATATCCAACTCCTGCTTGAAATCATACAAAGTTTTGGCCTCAACTGCTTTCTGTGGTAGCAAATTCCACAGGCTCACCGTTTTCTGGGTGAAGAGATTTCTCTTCATCTCAGTTCTAAATGTCCTATCCAGTATCCTCAGATTGTGACCTCTGGTTCCGGACTCCCCTGCCATCAGGAACATCCTTCTCCACACTCATTCCTCTAAACTCCAGTGAGTATAATTCTAACCCATTCAATCTCTCTTCATATGTCAGTCCTGCCATCCCAGGAATCAGTCTGGTAAATCTCTGTTGCACTCCCTGCATAGTCAGAACATCCTTCCCTGGATAAGGAGACCAAAACTGCACACAATATTCAAGGTGTGGTCGCATCGAGCCCTGTACAATTGCAAGGCATCCCTGCTACTGAACTCGAATTCTCTCACAATGAAGGCTTTCATACCAGTTGCTTCTATTGCTGCCTGCTGCACCCTAATGCGTACTTTCAGTTACTGGAACTGCACATCTTTTATTGAGATATCGAGGCCCAATCACCAATGTACCCTCCAGCCGTGTAGATGCTGGGAAGCATCATGTGCTGATAAATAGCAGAAGCCACTGTATATATGAACCTTGAGGATGCTGCAGCGACAAAAAAAAATTACAGGAAACGTTGCCCATGACCCTGTTCCAATTGGATGGTGGTCTCAAAACTCAGCCCGTCATACCTGCTGGAAATACAACATCCCTGCCTCTTTTAAGTGACAAGCTAATAACATTGCTTAGCGTTAGTTGCCTTCTAAATCTTTTGGCCTTCTGGTATCTCTTTCCTCCATTAAGCCCCCCTTCAAACTTTCTTTGTTCTCCAATATCAACGTGGTTTCCCCAAACCTCCTCCAGCCTCACAACCCTCTGAGGTATCTTCACCTCCTCGAAAATCCAGTCCCAAGAATTGGAGAATTGATGCAAGGCCATGTTTCCTTTCCTGAAAGGCACTGGTAAACCTTATGGATTTTTACAACAATCGTTAAGAGTCATCTTGATTTGATTTACTTATTGTCACAAATATCTTGTAACAAAATACAGTGAAAAGTCTTGCATAGTGTTGCCACTCTCCGACGCCATCTTAAAATATGTGGAAATAAACCAAAACATAGAATGTAAAGGCAGAAAAATTAAGACATGTGGGCGCATATGTGTCCGTGCTCCTGGGCCTACACATGTCCGTGCTCCTGGGCCTACACGTGTCCGTGCTGCTGGGCCTACACATGTCTGCCCTCCTGGGCCTGCACGTGTCTGCACTCATGGGCCTACACGTGTCCATGCTCCTGGGCCTACACGTGTCCGTGCTGCTGGGCCTACACGTGTCC
>NC_063340.1:6612442-6650530 GCF_021869965.1 Rhincodon typus | reverse complement strand
GTGCTCCTGGGCCTACACGTGTCCGTGCTGCTGGGCCCACTCTCCGCCTCTGATACCGTCCCTGTGACTGAGCTCTCCACCAAGAGGTAAGTGAAACAAAATAGAAGAAGAAAACAAAAGAGAGAAGAGAGAGATAAAAGAAACAAAACAAAAAGAGAAGCAGACAGAGCACCGGGCTCTGGAGTCTTACTCCACCACCATCTTGATCACCCAGCTTCCATATATTCCAAATTCTACTTCCCCCAGCTGCAGTCATGGGATCTGAACCAAGTCCTCAGAACAGTCGCTTGGGCCTCTGGATTGCTAGACTAGTGGGATGTCCCTTCAAATAGCATTTTGTCACATTAAAGAATGAATAAATTCAAATTAACTTTGTTATTATAGGCATTTTATAAATGTACGCAGTGTTCTAATGGCACGTACGCTTCAAACACTTCCGTCATGTCAATAAGCATAACATCCCACATGACTGATAACAACCTGTCAAAGATTGGTCCAGCATTTCCTAACCTCAACCTGTCAACTGTTCCTTGAGAAATAACTGCCTGGAGTTTAAAAAAGTCTTTGCCTAGGGCGTCCTGAAATCGAAAAGAAACATTAGCCTTCAAATGACTTTAAAAGGATGTAACACTTAAACTCTGTCTTACTAGGTGAGTGTAATAGGAGTACCTATAAAGTGCATTAAAGACAGAATTGAGATTGAGGTAGAGCAGGTGGTTATTTTAGCTGGATGATGACTGATAGATCTCTTTACAGGACTAGGACAATAAATAAACATGAGGAGAGAAGCAATGTTACACTTTATAGCTTTGCTGAGTGATTGGAAAGTAGCAGGGCTTAAATAAACTGTGCTGCTCACTTACAAGTCATTCTGTACTGAATATTTTCTCTATACAAGATACAGGAACGTGATATTTCAGGAGATTTGCATTTACTGGCCTGCATTCTTATTTTATCTTCCGGTCTAAAACTCAGGTTAATTGTTTCCCTCTTATTTTCAAGACTCTAAAACACAATGACATTTTACCTTTGGATAAATACAGGTAAAGTTAGGCCATAGAGCATATGTCCTGATCGAGCCAAAAATTGGTTGAATTAAGATTAATGGGGTTGAGAAACTTATCAGCTATGATTGAATGGCGGAGCAGACTCGATGGCTGAATGGCCTCATTTCTGCTCCTATGTCTTATGGTCTAAAGCTACACATATTGCCTTCGCTGTTGCCTTGGTAGAGACTGTATGACACCAGCTTCTGCGCTTTCTTTTCCAAAATCTCAAATTCAGGTCAAGTTGGTTTTCCAACATTACCGATGCTAATGGGGTCAGTCGTGCGGCATCTACACCTCTTTAACTACCAGCTTACTTCTGACCTCCTGCAGTGAAGGAGACCACTATCATTTGTTAGCAACAGTCAAAAGTATTAAACAAAAAAACAGACATCAATTTGTACCAAGGTAAAGCCTGCCTGTAAGATTAACACTTTCATTAAACGTTTAGCTCAATTCTTGTTTCTGCTACTTATACTCCAAGTGGCTCAGGGATTGGAATTTAAAATCATTCTATTTGTGATAAAGTTACATAAATCCACCCAGTATTCACTCTATTACCATCTAAATGCATCCAAGAATGGGACATTTCTAATAGACGAATGATACTTCAGTGAACTAAGCCAGCGAGATGATTTTTTTTTGAAGGGGACTTGGTTTGACATGTATGTGATGATGGATTTTTCTCTCTCAGTACTGCCTGGCATTTGAATAAACCAAGTGATGAGATTCTTCAGTCCTTGGCCAGGCCATTAAGCGAGGCATCTGGGAGAAGTAATGTTTCTTAGGAAGGGATGCCGCAGTGTCAGATTTCCAGTGGAATGATAACCGTGGGAAAGGGAAAAGGAGGAAAGGAGCGTCTTAATCCCTCACTCGAGCTGCGATCGCTGCAGTCTCAAGAAATTAAAAAAAAATGTTGGTCAAACAGTGGAATTGACACGAGTTGCCAAATGGAGACAGTACAGAGATGTTAAACGAGGGCAGTGGGTGAAGGGTTCAGATGTTTAAAATTCACTCACAATAACAAAGGCTACAATCATATATTTTTAAATTCATGCAAAAGAGGTGGGCATCACTGGCTAGGCAGCATTTATTGCCCTTCCTATTGCTCTGAGGGCAGTTAAGAGTCAACCACATTGCTTGGGTTTGGAGTCACGTGTAGGCCAGACCAGGTAAGGATGGCAATTTCCTTCCCTAGTGGACATTAGCAAACCAGATGAGCTTTTCCTCTACAATTGACAACAGTTTCGTGATCACCAGTAGATTCTTAATATTACAAAAGAAAAAAGAACCGTTCACCATAGGAACAGGCCCTTCGGCCCAACAAGTCTGCACTGACACATGATGCCTTTCTAAACTAAAAACATTTTGCTTCTATGCAGTCCGTATCCCTTTATACCTTGCCTATTCATTTATCTGTCAAGATGCCTCTTAAATGTTGCTATTGTGTCTGCCTCCACCACCTCCTCTGGCAGCACATTCCAGGCACTTACCACTCTCTGTGTAAAAGTCCTGCCTCCCTCATCTCTTTGAAAACTACCCCCTTTCACCTTAAACATATGTCCCCTAGTAACTGACATTTCCACCCTGGGAAAAAGACTCCAACTAACCATGCCTCTCCATCGGGTCACCCTTTATCCTCCAACATTCAAGCAAAAACAAACTAAGTTTGTCCAAATTCTCCTCATAGCTAATACTCTCCAAGCCAGTCAACACCCTGGTAAACCATTTCTGTACCCTCTCCAAAGCCTCCACATCCTTCTGGTAATGAGGCAACCAGAACTGTACGCAACATTCCAAATACTTTGTTATTGAATTCAAATCCTACCATCTACCATGACAGGGTTTGAACCCAGATGCCCAGAACATTACCTGTGTCTCTTGATTAATAGTCCACTGATGATACCCCTTTGCCATCACTTCCCTATAAGCAATCCTGTCTATTGGCCTCCTTTGGCCTTGTAGTTGTTCATGCAGAGCAGGCTGATCACCTTAGTTTCTTTATATGTCACCAACTATGTTCACAGGATAAAATTTCTCATCTCTATGCCATTTCTTAATTTGGGTTCCATTTTCTCCATGTGGCATTTTGTTTAGACCATTACTGTACAATCATGGTGGACATGTTTGAAGAGGTGTTGTCATTGTATGTGGAGATGTAGAGGTGTAATGTGTGTGTAAATATACAGGAATATATTGTCTGGTGGATAGTTAGTTGGCTTGATAATGAGCACAGTGATCAGATTATAGCCGACAGTACAGAGTTTGATTGCTAGTCCAACTTAGGTAGACTCTGGACCTACATCTTCAACCAACTGGTGGGAAAAATTATGGCTCTCAGTCATGGGTTTACATTAATAATGGCTAAGGACCTATCTTTGGGCAGAGAACTGAAGAAGATATGAACTCAAACCTTCTAAAAAATGCTGTGTGGAGCTTAGCAGAATGACGGTGGAATTACATAAAAACCTATAAACTTCTAACAAGACTAGACAGAGTAAACGCAGGAAGGATGTTCCTGATGACCAGGGACTCCAGAACTACGGGTCACGATCTAAGAATACAGGATAGGCCATTTAGGACTGAGATGAGGCGAAATTTCCCCACAAAGACCATGGTGAACCTGTGGGATTCTCTGTCACAGAAAGTGGTTGAGGCTAAAGCATTAAATGTTTTCAAGAAGGAGATAGATATTGTTCTTAAGGGTAAAGGGATCAGAGGGCAGAAATGGGGAGAAAGCAGGAACAGACACTGAGTTGGATGATCAGCCATGATCACATTGAATGGCGAAGCAAGCTCAAAGGGCTGAATGGCCTGCTCCTGCTCTTATTTTCTATGTATTGTTGCTCTGTGTGAACTTTCTGCCAATGCAATGCGTTTGCTCACTTCCTCTGGGATGTTTTGTGTATAGCTCTGAAATAAATGTGCGACTTGGTGTTTGGCAGGAAGTTGTGTCGGATGAGAGAGAGTTGGAAGTGGTGGAGGTGTTCGGTCATCAGGGCAAGGAGAGCTGGCTAATTGGGGCTGTTCAGGGAGACACACGTGTCGGGTTGGATCGAGTCACAGTGATAGTCTAATCGTGTCTGGGAGATCGTTGAATTAAGGGGTAGTTGAGTTGGGAGTGGGGGCAGGCATACATTGTAAGGTCAGTAAGGACGGTGGATGATGATTTAGATTGGGTAAAATTGGGGAGGGATGTTGCTGGGTTGAGTTGAGGGGCTGTAGCTGTGTCTGTTTGGACTTTAGTTGTGTCATGTCTCACTGGGATAACACAACAGAAATCAAGCCCCACTATTCCCAGACTCATCACAGGAATTAAAGACTTAATAAAAACACACAAAATTCCCCAATTTATCTGTCTGTCAGTCCCTGGTCGACAGAAAACATGGACCAGGTATCAGTACTTTACAAGAATTATTATTTGCTAAAAATAAATAGAGTCTAGCTCCAGGCAAACAATCATGAATCATAAAGTTAATTAAAACTGAGCTAGTCAACACCCTTATAAAATTCTCCTAATAAATACATTTAGAAAGATTGACAAAAAAAACGTTGGTATTATGGTTGGAGTGAAAATCTGCGAGGGCAATTCAATGGTCCCTATTGATAGCATTCACTGAGATGATGCGTCTGTTTGTTAGGACTTAGTGTTCATATGTCTCTCTCTCTCTCCCTTCAAGTGTTTTTCACCTCCTTTGCAGGAGGCACAGAGCCATTGGTTCACAAATTATAACATATTGGCTGAAAGCCACAGCTCACAGTTTACAGAGAGAAATAAAATGGTTTTCTTCAGGCGTTAGCAATCTTTTGAAGATAAAAAGACAGCACCTCCACCACTGTAAGTTCGAAGTCTTCTGGCTATATAGTTGACACCCACAAGCTGATTAGCTCCCTGGGAGCTAATCACATCATTGTTGGCAGACAGAAGGCCTACGTCATCGACAACTAGTTATCACTCCACAGACCAATCAGTTTCTTGTTGCTAGCTGAATCACATTTTGTACACACTTCCTGGTGCCAGTTCATCTGCAACTCTAGCTCTCCCATTTGTTGAATAAACAGCACTCACAGTGAGTACCACATAATTTGGTTTCACAAAGTGTTACAATCACTTCTACAATTCTTGGTTTTAAACCAGTTCTTTTCCCATTTCAGTCCACAATCAAAAATGCAAAAAATACTCAGATACGGTCTTTAACATTGGTATGGGTTGGGGGGGTTAGTCTTGGGGTCAATGGATGGGTATGTAGTCAACTGTTGTCAAGTCAGGTCAGGTCAGAGATGGGTAGCCATTTCAGAGAGCTACTTGTGCCAGTCCTGCAAGCTCGTCAGGTGGTCCAACGTTAGTCAGATAGCTATGGAGTTCAGTTGGTTAGAGATAGTCAGGAATTTGGGATAAAGTCAGGTATTCAGCAGTTTAGTTGAGTCAGTTCAGGTCCTGGATAGTCATGGGATGTGGTTAATTGGGGGATGGTGGGGAGTAACTGGATAATGATAATTGGGTTTGGGCATCATCAGGTGATCAGGGAGCAGTGAGGTAATTGGGGCATTTGGGTATTCAGGTGTTTAGATGTGTTGCGGGTAGTCAGAGGATGGGGGTCAGAGGTTGATTTTGTATGTGTGTGTGCATGTGTCTGCAGACACGAGCATGTGTTGTGAGTGTGTGCACACGTGTGTAAGTATGTGTGTATATATCTGTGTGAGTGTGTGTGTCTGTGTGTGTATAATTATGTTTGTGTAAGTGTGTGTGTGAGTGTGCATGTGAGTGTGTGTGTGCACACATGTTTGTGGGCACACATGCGTGTGTTGTGTGTGTGCACATGTGTGGGAGTATGTGTGTGTGCCTCTTTTAGTGTGTGTGCCTATACATGTGTCTGTGTATGTGTGTGTATAAATATGTTGTGTCTGTGCATCTGTTGGTATGCGTGTACATGTGTCTGTGCTGCTCAGTGTGCGTGTGTATATATATGTGTGTGTCTGTGAGCATGTGTGTGGGTTTGTGCATGCATGTACTTGTGTGTGTGTGCATGTGTGTGTCAAAGTGTGTTTGTGCATGTGTGTGTGTGTCAAAGTGTGTTTGTGCATGTGTGTGTGTGCATGTTTGTGCAGTGGAGGGGTGTGAAGCTATGAGGTGACAGACCAGGTTTCAAACTGTCTCACATTTTTATCATTGCTTGCGTAAGTTTCAAGCTGAGTTACTTCAATCTGCCCCCATTGGGAGGAGGGCCTATGTAGAGGTGAATGCCCATTGGGAGGAGGGCCTGTGCAGAGGTGAATGCCCATTGGGAGGAGGGCCTGTGCAGAGGTGAATTCCCATTGGGAGAAGGGCCTGTGCAGAGGTGAATGCCCATTGGGAGTTTGAGCTTCCTGGGCAATTCCCATGGGGTCCTGAGTCAAATTGTCCCTCGTCTCCTGGAGATGGGAAGATTTGGGCAATTGCTTGTGTTATAAAGTGAAGACTGAGGAATTCTAGTGCAACGGACTTGCTAAAGGTGGCTGTGTGATTTCCAACCATATAGATGTATTATTAAAACCTGGAATATCTTGTTTGGATGATGTGGACAACACTCACCCATAGATCATTCAAATGGAAGAAGAAACTCAGAGAAACAAACTCTGGAGTCAAATCTACAATGAAAATATAGACATGCCTACCCAGAATTTATTTCTGGGGGGCAAATGGGACATATAAATTCATTGTTTGACAGTGGGTCCCTGGCCTCAACCGCGGGGAGGTCTGGAGAGTAAGAGAGCCCAAACCGATACTGGAATGTAATACACATTGTTGACCTTAATTACTAGTGGGCGAAATTACATCCTCAAAAGACTTCATAATTTGCTGTGGTCACTGTCTTGTGTTATTCTGTAATTTCCTTGACAGAATTCTGGTTAGGTCCGACAGAGCCTGAGTCCAGCCTGAGTGTAGTGCATGGATAAGATTGCCTTTCAGATTGGCTTGGAGTTTCTGACCGAGGATTATATGAGACTAAAGGTGCATAAGGGTGGGGTAGGAGACCACAGGATTTCAGCTTTGGGTTTGTAAGGAACTTGTTGGGCGCTTAACGCATAAAGAGCAAAGAATAGTACAGCACAGGAACAGGCCTTTCGGCCCACCAAGACTGTGCCGACACATGATTCCTTTCTAAACTAAAAACGTTTGCCCCTGTACGGTCTGTATCCCTCTATTCCCTGCCTATTCCCTGCCTATGTGTCTGTCAACATGCCTCTTAAATGTTGCTATTGTATCTGCCTCCACCACCTCCTTTGGGAGCACGTTCCAGGCACTTATCACCCTCTGTGTAAAAAACTTGCTTCCCACGTCTCCTTTAAACTTTCCCCTTTTACCTTACGTTATATCCTCTAGTAATTGATATTACACTGGGAGAAAGACTCCGACTATCCTCTCTATCCATGCCTGTCATAATTTTGTAAACTTCTATCAGGTCACCCCTCAGACCCCCACAGCTCAAGTGAAAACAAACCCAATTTGTCCAATCTCTCCTGATAGCTAATACCCTCCAAACCAGGCCATATCCTGGTAGACCATTTATGTATCCTCTCCAAAGCCTCAAAATCCTTCTGGCATGTACTGCAAAACCATTGAAAAAGGGTGGAGCTAATTAAAATGCCCTAAAATGACACGACAAAGACTCATCTCAATATACACACAGTTGCTTTCATCCTTAACTTGGTTTATTCACTTGAAGCCCTCATCCATGTTATTGTCTCCTCCAGACCCAGCTACGTTGATAACCTCATGGGTGGTTTCCGTAGATGTCATCTCATGAAAGTTCTTCTGCTGGTGTCCTTTCCTGTACCAAGCTTCTTGACTTTGCATCAAAGTCATGATGAGTGTCCTTAAGTACAAATCTCTCATGGGCTGTGGTTTTGACTTCACAGTGGTGCCATCTGTGAGTGTGCCAGTGTCCAGCCTTCCACCCTTTCACCCATCACCCCCTCACTCTCAGAACTTTTTGCTAGAGGAGGGATTAACCATCAAAGGGCACCAGTAAGAGGCAAGTAACCAATTAAATCTGTCAAACCATGCCTCTGTGGTCTGTGGAGTGGTCAGTGCACTCTGAAATTGTACAACGCATTTAGCTCCTTTTAGTTTCTCGACAGTTTTATTTGAAAAAAAATCCAGCAGCAAAGCTTTAGTCTGAAACCATATAAATGGTAATTTATTGCACAGCAATTGCCAAAAGTTACCAAGTAACTGAGTAGGATGCAAGAGCAGGGATGTACTGCTGGGGCTGTGTAAGGGTTTGGTCAGATTGCATTTGGAATACTGTGAGCAGTTTTGAGCCCCGTACCTAAGGAAGGATGGACTGAAGTTGAAGGAAGTCCAGATGATATTCACAAGAATGATTCCGGGGATGAAGGGTTTGTCGTATGAGGAGTGGTCAAGGACTCTGGGTCTGTACTCAATGGAGTTTAGAAGAATGAGGGGGGGGGATCTGATTGAAACTTACAGAAAACTGAAAGGCCTGGATAGAGTGGGCACGGAAAAATGTTTCCACTAGTAGGAGAGACTAGGGCCTGAGGGCACAGCCTCAGAGAGAAGGGGTGACCCTCTAGAATTGAGATGAGGAGGAATTTATTCAGTCACAGGGTGGTTAATCTGTAAGACTCATTGCTTTGGAAGGCTATGCAGACCAAGTCATTGTGTGTATTTGAGACAGAGATAGGCTTTGATTAATAAGGTGTTCAAAGGTTATGAGGAGAAGCAGGAGAATGGAGTTGAGAAATATATGGTGGAGCAGGCTGGATGGGCCAAATGGCCTATTTAAGCTCCTATATCCGATGGTCTTATGGTCTAAAAATGTGATCTTGTTTTTATCTAAAATGCAGAGGCAAAGATTAAAAGTAATTATATATAAAAGATACTTATAAAAATGGAAGTAAGATCTATCTGTTATTTGCTTGAAAACTAACTTCCCAGACTGAAGGGATTGATAACTTCAAATCAAAATTCAGCACCTAACTGAAGGGAGGTTTTCCCCACAGATGCTCTAGAAGTATGTGTCCTGGGATGGAGTGAAGGCTCCTTAATTTTGTTTTCCTGGCACTAAATGTTGCAGCCCCTGTGTAGTCTGGTTCATCACAGCAGTCCTTTAGCTCGTTTTCCTGGCTCTATCTACTTGCTGAAAACCCTTCTTTCTGTGATCGTGTCTCTCAGGGCCCTTCTTTAAATATTGTCTGGATCGTGGTCAGACATCTTGTCTTATATGGATCAAAAACTTGAGATAACTGATTCATCAATATTGACATAGCTTTGTTGCACAAACCAAAGTCAATTATACCAGAGTTTCCTGAGGGAATCCATCCAGGTTCCTGTATTTCCCACACGTTTTGACTTCACACACCTTCATGTTTGTTGAAGAGTTAATCAACTTCTAAATGTCTTGGCCACAACTTCAATTTGCTCTGACTTTAGCCTCTTTTGCATCCTCCACCTCTTTTTCGCCCTACCCTTTGTTGTATTATGTCTCACCGTCATGTTGGTGTACCTTTAACAAACATGTTCATGATTACCATAATTGCATCATAGCTTGTGACTCGAGGCTATGAATGTCTCAAACTTCATCTTGCTGGGGATCACTTGAAGCATGGCTTTCTACAAGAAGCGATACCATTCTGTATTCATAAGTTAATGTTAGCCTAATGATTTAGAAAACGTAGATAAGACCAGATTTTATATCAGCCATCCGCTCTGTTCCTTTCTTAGCATCATTGAGACCAAGGGATTCAGCCAACTCTCAGCTACATGTGCAACCAAGTAATGCAGAAAAAGGTGAAAATGCATGTGGGCAACTGTTTAGGACAAGGAGGATTTAAACACCGACGACAGTGACCTGCAAACTCTTGTTAAAAATCCTTTCAGAATGCAAATGTAAGAAAATTAGGAATTTGCAGATCCATTAGTCATAACTGTTCAAAATTCTCTAAACTCGAGACTTCTACCTATACGTTAGAAAGTGCATCTGCCACAATGTTATTAAAACACAATTGTAAATCTAATGTCTCTACCTAATAGTTGATGTCTGTTGGGCACTCCAATACTATGACATCCACATTTGGTTATCATGGTATAGGGGATAAACATAAGCATTGCTGCATCAGGTAGAATACTTCCTGGAGGCAAAATCACATCTCCTTTCTTTTTCAATTCATTCATGCAATTTGTATATTACTGGCCAGGCTAATATTTATTGTGCATCCCTAATTGCCCAGAGGTCAGTTGAGAGTCAACCAGATTGCTTTGGGTCTACAATCACATGTGGGCTAGACCACATAAGGATGGCAGATTTCCTTCCCTAAAGGACATTTGTAAACTGGATGGGTTTTTCCTGACCATAAGCAACAGGCTTCATGGTCATCATTAGACTCTTAAATCCAGATTTTTTTTTATTGAATTCAAATTCCACCATCTACCATTGCAGGGTTTGAACCCAGGTTCCCAAGAACATTAATGGGGAGTCTCTGGATTAATAGTCTAGCAGTAGCACCACTAGACCATTGCCTACCTTGAATCTCCTAGGCCCCAGACTCTGGAAATCCCTTTCTAATTATTACCATTTCTCCCTTTGACCAATCTTTCATCACCTGTCTCATTAATTTCTTTTTGTCATAGAATCCCTACAGTGTGGAAACAGGCCCTTCGGCCCAACAAGTCCACACCGAACCTCAGTGCATCCCACCCAGGCCCATCCCCCTGTAACCCACCTAACCTAAACATCCCTGAGCACTACGGGCAATTTCCCATGGCCAATCCACCGAACCTGCACATCTTTGGACTGTGGGAGGAAACCGGAGCACCCGGAGGAAATCAACACAGGCACAGGGAGAATGTGCAAACTCCTCACAGGCAGTCACCCGAGGCTGGAATTGAACCTGGGTTCCTGGTGCTGTGAGGCAGCAGTGCTAACCACTGAGCCACTGTGCTGCCCCAAGTCACAAGTCCAATATTTGAAAAACTCTTCCAAAGTGTTTTTTTTGTTTGCCTATGGGATTTTGAGCATCACTGGCTGGGTCTTCACTGATTGCCCATCCCTAATTGCCCCTTGACTTGAGTGACATTTTTGTGGGTCTTCTATTGATCAAGCCAGGTAAGGATGGCTGATTTCCTTTCCTATAGGTTTTGATAATAGCAGTCACATGGTCACCAATAGGCCAGTTTTTTCCTTTTAATTCCAGATGTTTTAATTAAGTTTGAATTTTGCCCTCTGTCATAGCAGGTCTGAACCCATATCTTCAGAACACTAGCCTGGGGTTTGTTTGATTATTAGCCTAGTGGTATTACCACTATGCTATTGACTCTGCCACAAATGAAAATCCCAAATGGTTATTTAATAAAGTGAACCCTTTTGTGAATAAGGGGCAACTTTTTCAGGCAGAGGGTGGTGCATGTATGGAATGAGCTGCCAGAGGAAGTGGTGGAGGCTGGTACAATTACAACATTTGAAAGGCATCTTGATGGGTATATGAATAGGAAGGGTTTAGAAGGATATGGGCCAAGTGCTGGCAAATGGGACTAGATGAATTTAGGATATCTGGTCAGCATGGACAAATTGGACTGAAGGATCTGTTTCTGCGCTGTATATCTCTATGACTCTATGTGGCATTTGGCTTGTGTGGAGAACTTTATATACCCATGGCCAAATGGATTTTTTTTTTCTCATTTACGATTAGTCTATAATTTGTCAAACCAAAGTAAAAAAGAGACGTTAATAAAATAAATACAAGAAGCAGTGATACATCAAGAGATACATCCTGAATATCTCAGATGAGTCACTTGGCCACATCATAAAAGAGGGAAGTCCTTTTGTGTTGGTTCAGAAGTAAAACTGACATTTTGTTGTTTTTTCATGAAGATTTAGACTTGAGATCAAAGTTTTGTATCTGATCGTTAGAAACAATATAAACACATTTTTTTCTAGCTGTTATCAGCTCATAGATATTTATGAACCCACTGACATTACTCTAAAGATAGTAATGATAGACTGAGACTGATGGTTTAGAATTATCTGCAGACAAGATGGTGCATGTGTTTAAAAGATTCCAGGGAACATGCAATAGAGACTATGTTTACGTTTTTGCTAAAAATACTAAACAGAGGAAATCCTCTTGAAGAAATTTACATAGTTAAAGGTAGCCTGTACACATTGCATTCCTCTGACTGCTATCTGAATGTAGACGAGGACTTGTTTCTTGCCACTGGGTAAATGTCTATGTTGGTTAAGGCACTAAGCTATGCAAAGGCAGGAAAGTGGAGTTAATTCTTATTAGACCAACCATGATCTCATTGAATGACAGTGCAATGTGATGGGCTGAATGGCCTACTTCTGCTCCTATGTTTTATGGTCTTTTGTGGTCTATCATTGGGACAGTCCATTTGAAAGGCCTATAATTTTACACCCTGCTTTGTGCAGAGGCACTGTGACTTCAAATTCCTTTCCAACTTCACAATGGCAACATGCATGAAGCTACACCTATGTGGCCTACATTGATGGGGCCTTGGGCCACTTGAATTCTGTGCAAATTATTCTGTAACAGTGTAACTTATACTGAATCTTCAACTGTGTTTGAGGCTTGGATTTGATTTATTGTTGTCACATGTACCTATGTACAGTGAAAAGTTTTGTTTTGCGTGCGGGACAGGCAGATCATGACATACAAGGGCATTCAGATCATAGGGTGTTTAGACAGAGCGAGGTATACAAGGTTATGGCTGCACAGTAGCCTGATGATGGAGTGAAAGGCACACATAAACTCAACCTTCAACTGGCTCAAAGTTGGAGACAACATGAACAGTACATTGACTTGATCAATGTCACTGCCTGATTGATTTGCCTAGGGGTATTGCTGTACGCCAACAACTGAATGAAAGAAAGGCTGATACATGTCTTCTTTCACATCTCCATCCTTGAGATGTCTCTGTCTCCAGGATACCCTCCCAAAGCACTTTACTATCTCAGGGACATACTGCATCTCCATCCTGCTGCTGATGTTCTTTGCCTTCAGTTTGTTACCTCCAAACCCAACTATTTTAATCACAACAGAAGTTGCTGGAAAAGCTCAGCAGGCCTGCCAGCATCTGTGGAGAAAATAAATCAGGGTTATCGTTTCGGACCTGGTGACTGGTTCTGAGGAAGGGTCACTGGACCCGAAAAGTTATCTCTGATTTTTTTCTTCAAAGATGCTGCCAGACCTGCTGAGCTTTTCCAGCAACTTCTGTTTTTGTTCCTGATTTACAGCGTCTGCAGTTCTTTCGGTTTTTACCAATGATTCCAATATCCATTGAGCTGGATTCTCATATTCCATCTTCCATAAACCTACGCTCATCCAAAACTCTGCTAAATTGGTACCAAATCTCTAATTCCATGGGCTGGCTGACTTACAGGGGCTCCTGGTCCACCAATGCTGTGATTTGAAAATGCAAAGTTTTTTGGGCCTTCGCCTCGATGCATCAATTCTTCAGCTGAGGTCAAAGGAATATTGCAGCACCACATAGCATTGGAATTGTAACACGACCATAATAGCAATGCAGTAGTCCCAAGCTAACGCGCTGACTGATGTATGTCTACAGCAGTGGGTGCAAATTCAGTTATTTCAGATTTCAGTTAAAATCAGGAATTAAAAATTTGACTCAGTGTTGCTGACCATAGCAATGACTATTGCTTTTAAAATCCATCTGGTTCAGTAATGCGTTTTCAGAAGGGAAGGAAATCTGTCATCCTTACACAGTCTGGCCTACATATGACTCTAGATCCACAACGATGGGTTCTCAGCTCAAGGCCAATTAGAGATGGACAATAATGCTAACTTTTTGAGTGATACACACAGCTAAAGGCTGAATCAGTTTTTAAAAAGAATCCTCATTCCTCACAGCTTAAGCTTCTGTTTGGACCATCCTCAATCAACACACTGTGTTGTAAAATTGACAAAGCAATTTTAAGAGTGCTAGCTCCCATTCCACGAAGCAACTGCACACTTAGATTCTTTTTCTCTGCTAATTACTTGGAAAGTTATTGATCGTCAATTATCCTGGAGCCACATGGTCAGTGTCTAGCCATCAGTGTTCGGAATTCTGCAGCTATCAATGGCTGGAAGGTGTTTATTAAAATCTAAAAGCTTTATGACAGAAATATATTTCTTTGCTGTACATTATGCCATGGAATTTTATTATTTAATGCCCATCTGCACTGCTTGAAACATCACTATGAAGCAGTATGATTACATTGATGGCCTGGCCTTAATGTAAAGATCAGTTGCAGGAAAAGTTCAATGTGCTTCATGTAGTAATGTACAACCTCGGAATATGCCTCAGTTAAAGAAGAAATAGCAGAGAAGGCAGGGGAATGGCACTAGGTGAGAGAGAGCCAGTGCGAACAGGATGGGCCAAAGGTCCTCCTCCTGCTCTGTAACAATTTGGCGATTCTATAACTAATTGCTGGATTGTTGTTGGACTTAATGAAGCTGCCCACTTCTCATATTTCAACTGGCAATTGGGCAAGTGATTTTCAAACGTTATTCTGTACCCTGTAGTCACGCAAGCATTTCTTGCCGAAATTAAAATAAAAATCAATCAGACTCAACTACAAGAACTGCAATGGCACAGACAATTGTGGAAGAAGGAGTAGTTAATTGCAAAATTTGTCAAATGCCTCACAGTCTTAAGGACTACTGCAGGAGGAGAGACAGTGACAACATACATACTTCCTGGTGGGATAGAAAGTACTTCAAATTCTTTGAGTTCAAGTAACCTGTTTGGTTTTGTTCAAAGGAAACATTTTATCTGCACACAATCTTCAAATGCCACAAGCTATCTTCAAACACCGCTGCTTTTAAAGATGGGGACAGATTAAATGTACCTGAATTGAAGACTGCAACTTACTGCAGGTTCCAGTTCTCATTTCAAGCATCACATTGGACATTAGCACTTTTAAAGTCAGAAAACAATGCTTTTAAGTTTCATCCTATGCTGGCTAAGAGGCTGACTCTATCTATAAACATTGTCAGATGATGCCTCACACGTTTCACTTAAGAAATCCTATGCTTGATAGTGCCTTGACCTTTGAGGTTATGCGAGTTGAACTTTATTGTGCGTCTGTATGTGTTTCAATGTGATGCTGAGCCATTAACTGACAGGAGTCAGTGTGAAGCCTCTTTCACAGGCAGTACTGGTCTTAACCTAAATGGATTATGGATATGTTTTGGAGAGATACAAGCTCAAACGGCATTGGTACCAGTTGATTTAATGCAGAAAATGTGAAATTTTCGATACACGTGCGAATGGTCATTGGGAGGGAGCAGAAGACAGGTCTGACGAACCACTCCTGTACAACAGAATTAGAAAGGTTGGACATTTTGTGTCCAAGTTCATCTCTTGCACATGGACAAAATGCTACTTTACACATATTCTATTGTGGCCTTATGGGGCCTATAGTTATTAATGTACTGTGTAGAGTTCTGTTCTCCGTATCGCATGAAGGGTGTAGAGGAGCAGGTACAAAAAGGACTGATTGGGTGAAACAATGGCGCAATGGTTAGCACTGCTGCCTCACAGCGCCAGGGACCCAGGTTTGATTCCACCCTCGGGTGACTGTCTGTGTGGAGTTTGCACATTCTCCCCGTGTCTGCGTGGGTTTCCTCCGGGTGCTCCGGTTTCCTCCCACAGTCCAAAGACATGCAGGGTAGGTGGATTGGCCATGCTAAATTGCCCATAGTGTCCAGGGATGTTTCGGTTAGGTGGGTTAGACATGGGAAATGCAGGTGTAGGGGAATGGGTCTGGGTGGGATGCTCTTCGGAGGGGCGGTGTGGACTTGTTGGGCCAAATGGCCTGTTTCCACACTGTAGTGATTCTATGAAACGTTGCCCATCACCCTGTTCCAATTGGATGGTGGTCTCAAAACTCAGCCCTTTATATATCTGCTGTGATCACTGGAAATACAACATCCCTGCCTCTTTTAATTGACACGCTAATAACATGGCTTAGCGTTAGTTCCCTCCTAAATCTTTTGGCCTTCTGGTCTCTCTTTCCTCCTTTAAGACCCCCTTCAAACTTTCTTTGTTCTCCGATATCAACGTGGCTTCCCCAAACCTCCTCCAGCCTCACAACCCTCTGAGGTATCTTCGCCTCCTCAAAAATCCAGTCCCAAGAATTAGAGAATTTATGCGAGGCCATGTTTCCTTTCCCGAAAGGCACTGGTAAACCTGATGGATTTTTACAACAAACGATAAGAGTCATCTTGATTTGATTTCCATAAGATGAGAGAAAGCTCAGAGACCTTAGCTTAAAGACCTTCAGAGTTATGAAAGGATTCAATAGGACAGTCATTAAGAAAAATGCGTCTCGTTGTCGGATGTTGAAATCTATGGGGTTACCAATATAATTAAATCCAATTGTACATTCAGATGGAAACTCCTTACCCAGGCAGAGATTAGACAGTGGATCACACGGAGTGGTTGAGGTGAATAGTATCGATGGGTTTAGAAGCAAAGTTAGGCAAACATGAATGAGAAAAGATTCGGAGGATATGTTGATGGGATTGAAAAATACTCCACAGAGGCCAGTATCCCATCACCAAGTCACCCCTTATTTACATAAACAGTCCTTGACTTTAGTACTGCCTCATTCTGAGTCAGGTACCAGACTGACACTCCTCTTTTTATCTGTCAGCCAGGGCTCCCTGGTTGGACCAGATTAAGAGCCCTAATCTGGGAACTCATATTCTATGAAGTCCAGCTGACTGACCTCATTACAACCACAACAGGGTTAGATGAAGTAGAGTTGGAGGAGACCATATCCCTCTAATTCTACATCAGTTGTTGACTCCTGAAATCACACTGGTTTCAGCAGTTGCTCGGTGATGGTTGCTGAGTTGAAGAGATTTGAGGATTACCCTTAATTTGCCCTCACACCTCATCATTTTAATTCAAACAAACTGCTCCCACCCAGGCTGTTAACCTGGTCCAATCAGGGAGCCCTGGCTGACAGATATAAACAGGAGTCATAGGGATTCTCCTCACTCTAGGGACCGGTTCTGAACTGGCTGGTTAGAGCCCATGTACTGTGCCCTTGTAAGTAAAGGGTGACTTGGTGATGTATAGGGCCCTCTGCAGAATAATTTCACCTGAGATTGCTTAGATGTTTCTGCTGACTGAGCAAAAAAAAAAGAAAATTTTGTACCTTAAGCTAGGAAAGCTTGTGGGTTGGGTTTACTAGTCTAGTGACTGAACAAACAGCTGATCCAATTATTTAAAGGGTAAATAATTCTGAAGAAGGGTCACTGGACCTGAAATATTAACTCTGCTTTCTCTCCACAGATGCTGCCAGACCTCCTGAGTTTTTCCAACAAATGCCTGCTTTTGTTTATGATTTCCAGCATCCGCTGTTCTCTCAGACTTTTTTTAACACCCAAAGGGCCCTGATATTCAGTCCCTGATATTGATTCAGTGCTAAATTCCCATGAAGTTTTTCTTTACTATTCATACAACAGAGGAACGTAGTTACAGAGGGATGTTCACTTCCACACTGGAGACAGTCTGTTTCCACACTGTAGGGATTCTATGATTCTATGATTCAAACCCTCGAACCTGTTCCTCCATTCAATGATATCATGGTAATGATCTGATCTGATAATCTTCAACTCCACTTTCCTGCCTTTTCCCCATAACCCTTGACTTCCTTACTGATTAAAAACCTGTCTATCTCAGCCTAGAATGTACTTAACAATCCAGCCTCGACAGCCCTCTGTGGTAAAGAATTCCACAGATTCACTAACTTCTGAGAGAAGAAATTCCTCATCATCTCTGTCCTAAATGTGTGGCACCTTATTCTCTCTGATCCTAGACTCTCCCAAAGGGGAAACAACCTCTCAGCGTCTACCCTGCCAAGTCCCCCAATTATCTTATGTGTTTAAATTACTCAGCCCGTCCTCATAAGAAAATCCCTGCATATCCAGAATCAACCAGGTAAATCATCTCTGGACCGCCTCCCATGCTTTCGTCACATAAAGGGGAAACACTGTTCACATTGGTCCAGCTGTGATCTGACTCGTGCTTCTCATGGTTTTGGCAAAGACTCCCCACTTTTACTTTTTTGAATTAAAAGCCAAATTCCATTTACCTTCTGCAATACCCCTGAACTTGCTTGCTGGCATTTTATAATTCATACACGAGGAATTCACAACTCATCCACAAATCCCTCTCCTTTGTGGCTTTCAGCAGTCTTGCTCCATTTAAATAACATTCAGCTCTTCTATTCTTGTACAACCTCTTCCACCAGGCAGAAGATACAGG
Organism: Rhincodon typus; assembly: GCF_021869965.1. NCBI lineage: Eukaryota > Metazoa > Chordata > Chondrichthyes > Orectolobiformes > Rhincodontidae > Rhincodon > Rhincodon typus. The sequence continues at coordinate 6,632,179 of NC_063340.1, read as the reverse complement.
AGCTTGAACACCAGCAGGTTCAAGAATATCTTCTTCCCCGCCGTTATTAGACTCATGAATGGACTCTCTAACTTCAAATACTGTTGATCTTGTTAATGTTGATCTTGCTTTGCGCATCTCCTGTGTAGTGTAACCTGTATGCCTTACTCTGTGTAAGTACCCTATGATCTATATGACCTTGCTTACAATGATTTGCCTGTACTGCTCGCGAACAAAGCTTTTCACTGTACTTAGGTACACGTGACTACAATAAATCAAACCAAATCAGTGGAAGTGCATAACCGCACACTTTCCCACATTATAATTCAATCTGTCAAGTTGATGACCACTCTCTCTTAATTGTCTATGTCCCTCTGCAAGTCTTTGGATCATCTTCAGCACTCGCCTTCCCACCTATTTTTCTGTCGTCTGCAACACTATATCCACTTCCGTCATCAAAATCATTACTATATATTATAAATAATCTGTACCTACATACTTTGTACCTAAGGTGGTTCCATGTGGGGCAATGTTGTAAAATTTCACTGTCCTCTTGTATTGCTGTACTTGCGTGCACATGACAATAAACCTAATTTTAATTCTAAGCCTAATTATAATTCTATTTCCTAACTTCACTGTTGAGTGGCTTTGATCTAATTTTAGACTTTGTACCCAAGTTCCAGATACCTGGAAATACTTTCCCATTGATTTAACCAAATCATATTCTAACATGCTTCCGACAAAAGTGACTGTTTTGCTTCATCGCAATTCCAGGGTGAAACTTTCCAGAAATTTTATAACTTAATATATCTTAAACCTATTATTTTATTGGTCCCGAAATTCATAGTCTCACATCTCCCAGCAATTAGCTTGAAGTTGAATTTGCCTTAATATACTCCAAAGCTTCTCAGAAATTATATGAAAAGTGTAAATTGAATTTGGATGGTTTGTTCACTTTTAAGAAAAGTGATTTCTAAAATGATAGAATCAGTAACAATGTCTAAAAAAAGCTGTATTCTCGAATTGTAAACCCAAATAGAATCAAAATCAAATATTTTCTTAATAAAATAAGTGACAAATAAAAGTCTGTTGACTGGAAGTTAGAGCATAAAGTGCAGATGGAACATTTTGGGAAATATCATCATAGAATTGTAGAATCCCTACGGTGTGGAAACAAGCCATTTGGCCCATCACACTGCCCCTCTGAAGAGCATCCCACCCAGACCCATTCCCCTACCCTTGCATTTCCCATGGCTAACCCACCCAACCTAAACATCCCTGGGCACTATGGGCAATTTAGCATGGCCAATCCACCTACCCTGCACATCTTTGGACTGTGGGAGGAAACCGGAGCACCCGGGGGAAACCCACACAGACACGGGGAGACATGTGCAAACTCCACACAGACAGTCGTCCGAGGCTGGAATCGAATGCGGGTCCCTGGTGCTGTGAGGTAGCAGTGCTAACCGCTGAGCCACTGTGCCACCCCCATGGTCTTGAGTTTCTAAAGGTGAAAAAATGTAAAAATAAATTTAAATTTATCTTTATATCTCCGTCATAACTGACGTTTACATTTTGCAAATTTCCCCATCCACTTCTTCAGTTTTTTTATTGGGGTGAGTGTAATAGGACCCTATTGAAAATCTGCCCACGCAAAGGGGATCTAAAGATGAATTGTTTCCAGAAAATTCCAGTTTCGGCCCCGAGACTATATTATGGGATTCTTCCTGGCTTGCAGCCAACTTTCAATGCAAACTGCAGATGGTGGGGAATAGTCTAATTCCGATGCCTTTGCCCCATGCATCCTCTGTCTGCTGTCGAGCCTCTCCCTCTGTCTCACACACATACACACTGCCTCACTTCTTTAAAACCTTATCAATAAGCTAGTGTCCATTGTCCAGATTCTCATTATAATTTCATTACTTTACATAAGCCTCGCTTTCTTCAATTCTTCCAACTGAATATTGACTTCATGCTTGCTTTTCTAATTGAATTATAGGGGAGCAGGCTGAATGATTGCACAGTCTCCAGTGCACAGTGAGTGCCTCCCTGGCAGCCAGGAGAATAGAGGCTGAGAGACAGGGTGTTTGTTGCACCAGAAGGAACAACAGAAAGCTGTTGCAGAGCCTTGCCTTGCAGAGAGCGGGATGTAAACATGTGAGAAAGTGTGCCGCTCACTCCCAGTGCCAGCTGCTCTCGCCATCTCCCTTTTCACTTCAGAAAAGATGCTGACAAAGGCCGAACTGGAACGGCACCTGCCGCAGATCTTCGGGATTTATAGAGCTTAGCCATAATTCTTGAACAGGGTTCAACTCGGTGTGAACCCGGACCAAAACTGCAGTGATATCTTACTCTAGCTGAGTGCTTTCTTCATTGTAAAACAGGGCAAGAATTTTGAGGCAGTGTGGTGCTCCTTTAATTTAAGGATCAAATCCAGTCAGTAAGGCTCAGTTGATAGCGCTCTTGCCTCTGGGTCGAAAGCTCATAGGTTGAAGTGTCATCCCAGATCAACAATCAAACTCCAGTCCCTGCAGTGAATGAGTGCTGCTTTGTCAGAGCTGCCACCTTTCAATAACACATTAAACCTAGACCCCATCTGCTTTCTCAGTGGATGTTGAAGATAGTGAAGAACAGCAGGGTGGATATAGAGATCCACCGCGTGGAAAAAGGCCCTTCGGCCCATCGCGTTTGCACTAGTCGAAACCAACCACCTAATTATTCCCATTTTCCAACACTTGGCCCATTGTCTTGTCCACCTTGACATCACAAGTGCACATCTAAATACGTCTTCAATGTTATGAGAGTTTCCGCCTCTACCACCCTTGTAGGCAGTGAGTTCCAGATTCCCACCATTCTCTGCGTCAAAAAATATTTCCTCACATCTCCTCTAAACCTTCTATACTTTACCCAAGTCTCAATCAAGGTGGAAGGTTTCTTCTTGTCTGTGCCCCTCATTATTTTATACAACTCAATCATGTCTCCTCTCAATCTCCTCTGCTTTAAGGAAAACAACCCCAGTCTCTCCAATCTCCCTTCACAACTGAAACTCTCCAGCCTGGGAAACGTCCTCTCCTCTGCACCCTCTCCAGTGTTGGCACATCCCTCCTATAATGTGAGTTCCAGAACTGCACACACAATACTGTAGCTGTGAATTAACCAACATTTTATACAGTTCCAGTATAACCTCCCTGCTCTTAAACTTTATGCCTCAGATAATAAAGGTAATTACCCTGTATGCCTTCTGAACCACTCTATTCACCTGTACAGATACCTGTGGGGATACCAGTGTTGGACTGGAGTGGACAAAGTCAAAAGTCATATAACATCAGGTTATAGTCCAACAGATATATTTAAAATTACAAGCTTTCAGCGCATCGCTCCTTCCTTACCTCTGAAAACTTGTGGTTTCAAATAAACCTGTTGGACTATAACCTGCTGTTGTGTGACTTCTGACTTTCTTAAATTGAGTGAAGGAGGAGATCAAGCAGTTCATCCTTTTTTATTCACCTATGGGGGTGGGTGTCGCTGGCTGAGCCAGCATTTATTGCCCGTCCCTAGTTGCCCCCTTGAGAAAGTGGTGGTGAGCTGCCTTCTTGAACCACTGCAGTCCTTGTGCTGTACATAGACCCACAATGCACTCAGGGAGGGAATTCCAGGATTTTGACCCAGTGACAATGAGGGAATGGAAATATATTTTCCAAGTCAGGATGGTAAATGGCTTGGAAGGGAACTTGCAGGGGGTGGCGTTCCCATGTATCTGCTGCCCTTGTCTTTCTAGATGGAAATGGTCGTGGGTTTGGAAGACACTGTCTAAGGGTCTTTGGTGAATTTCCGCAGTACATCTGCTACTGAATGTGGGTGATGGATTATTTTGAGTAAATCCAATTAACAAATTGGCAAATGAACTGTCCCTCTAAAAAAACAAGTGTCTCTTTATACTCTTCAGATTAAATTATCCAAAGAGATGAAGCCAACTCATCAATGGTACCGTAGAAGAGGAATGTCAATGTTTATAGTCCAATCGAGTAAATCAAATCATCAAATTAACAAATTGGCTAATGAACCATCCCTTAAAATGTGCAAAAACAGCAGAAACTATAAAGAACGCTATAAAGAAAATAAATTGAAGTAAAGTTATCAGGGATAACTCCAGCCTCTCTGATTCCCTCATCGTGATTGGCACTGGGTGTTCCTTTTTCAAGGACATCTAAGCCTCGCCATAGCTGTGATGTGGAGGTGCCAGTGTTGGACTGGTGTGGACAAGGTTAGGAGTCAAATGACACTAGTTTATAGTCCAACAGGTCTATTTGAAAACACTAGCTTTCGGAGCCTCGCTCCTTTTGAACCTGTTGGACAATAACCTGGTGTCATGTGACTTCTGGCCTTGTCCACCATAGCTGTGTATGAGGGATGGGTAGTTGGGTCAAATGACCATCTCAACAACCCAGCACATGGCCCAGAAGGGGACCAGTTGGCTGGATGGCAGGTTTGTGATGCAGAGTTAACACCAACAGCATGGGTTCAATTCCCACACTGGCTGAGGTTTACCATGACAGAAATTTCCTTCTCAACATCTCCCCTTGCCTGAGGTGTGGTGACCCCAGGTCAACAACCACCAGTCATCCCCCTCCCTGTATTCCGTGGCTAATCCATCTATCCTGCACATCCCTAGACACCATGGGGCCATTTAGCATGGCCAGTCCACTTAACCTGCACATCTTTGGACTGTGGGATGAAACTGGAGCACCCGGAGGGATCCTACACAGACATGGGAAGAATGTGCAAACACCACACAGACGGTCACCCGAGGATGGAATTGAACCCAGACCCCTGGCACTGTAACGCAGCAGTGCTAACCACTGAGTCACTGTGCCGTGTTCATCAAATGAGCGTGTTGCCAGTTCCCTGAAGACTTTCTTTATACCCTTTTCCGTAAATGAGAAACAATTGAGTAAATTATCCAACACACTGTCCCTTAAAGGGCTGCTATAACAAAACAAAAACATAATTTCACAAAACCTGATCAAATTAAATGAAACTGTTTTGAGTGGGAGAAGATGAACTGCAGTCCCTACTGTGCCTGTCGATTTTTATAAGTGTCAGTAATTAGCCAATGTGTGCTCCCCACTTTGAGTTTCTTGAAGTATTGTGTGGAAATGTGGGTTCTGGCACCAGTATTCACCCCATGTATTGTTTCAATGGTCACCACCTGAACAGTGCCATTATTTTGGTAAGCCGCTGACCTGGGGAACAAGAGAGGATTTTAAACTAGAGATAGTAGGAACTGCCGATGCTGGAGTCAGAGATAACACAGTGTGGACCTGGAGGAACACAACAGGCCAGGCAGCCTCAGAGGAGCAGGAAAGCTGACATTTCGGGTCGGGACCCTTCTTCAGAAATTTTAATTTTAAACTAGATAGGTAAGGTGAGGGATCAAATTTAGGAAGATGTGGCAAATAAAAGAGTAGCGACAAGGCAAAAGAGAAAGGTATTAATATGGGAAATGATAAATGGACTGTTTATTCCAGACTAAATGGAATTCTAGACTAATAACTGGAATGGGTAGATTGTCTTCTATGGAAAGTTTGGACAAGCTACACTCATATCTATAGGAATTTAGAAAGGTAACAGGTGATTTATTTGCAATATGTAAGATTCAGGGGAAATGCTGACAGTCTAAATGTGGAGATGTTTCTTATGGGAGAATCTAGATCCGGGATCACTATTAAAAATCAGCAGGTCCCCATTTAAGACAGAAATGAGGTAGACATTTTTCTCACAGATGAGCGTGAGTCTATGGAACATAATTACGGAGAAGGTGGTGGAAGCAGAGTCTTTGAAAAGATTCTTGGAAACAAGGGGATAAAAGGTTATCACGATTAGCAGGATTTGAGGGTACATTCAGATTTTTAAAAAATCCTTTATGTAGGCTTAAGTGGTGAGGTTCCTAATTACTCATTGAAATGAGTCCCACACTCACGCCATTTAAAAAGGCAGTTAAGAGTTAACCACATTAATCTGAGCCTGGAATCACATGTAGGTCAGAGCAGGTAAGGATGGTAGATTTACACCCTGAATCAGCTGGATTTTCATGACAATTGACAAATAATATATGGACACCATTAGGCTAGTTTTTCCCTTTGAATTGTAAATTTTTATTGAGTCTATATTCCCCATCTGCTATGGTGAGATTTGAACCCATGGCCCCAGCCTCTCCATTTGTATTTTAGTGACATTTCCACTATGCTACAGAGCAGCTGTGATTTAGCAGATGGTGAAGCTGGATTCAGGGGCTGATTGGCCCTGTCGTACTCTGAATTCAGATCTGTATATTGGAATATCTCACAGGGATGACACACTGGAATTCAAGTCAAACTATTCCCAATCGTCACAAAGGTTAAAGATTTTGTAAAAGGGTTCATAGAATCGCTACAATGTGGAAGCAGGCCATTCAGCCCATCAAGTCCACACCAACCCTCTGAAAAGCATCCTGCCCAGACCCATCCCACATTATCCCCGTAACGGCACATTTTTCCTATGGCTAACCCACCTAGCCTGTACATCCCTAGACACTTTGGGCAATTGAGCATGGCCAAGCCACCTAAACTGCACATCTTCAGACTGTGGGAAGAAGCCAGAGCACCCGGAGGAAACCTACACAGACACAGAGTAAATGTGCAAACTCCACACAGACAGTCACCCAGAACTGGTTCTGGGTCCCTGGGGCTGTGAGGCAGTAGTGCTAACCACTGGGCCATCATGTTGGGGGAAAGCATGAACTAGGATTCTGTACTTAACACGAATCACTATTTATTGCAAAAAAAAATTCTAACGACAGATGAACCATTGACATATAATTCTACTTGTTAAAACTCTAACATCTTATAAAACTCTCCCTCCACACACATACAGACAGATACAATAAACATGGGTGTCAGAGGTGGGGAGAAAGACTGAGAAGGTAGTTCAACAGTCCCTGACCACAGGCTTCACTGGGATGATCCCTTTAGTTTGTTAGGCCCTACTGCTCCTAGATCTTACTTCTTTTTTTCTGAAGAAGGGTCCTGACCTGAAACGTCAGCTTTCCTGCTCCTCTGATGCTGCCTGGCCTGCTGTGTTCATCCAGCTCTACACCTTGTTATCTCTGACTCCAGCATTGCCAGTTCTTACTATTTCTCACTTAACGTGAGTGCTTGTTTTTAAAACAGAGATAACAAGGTGTAGAGCTGGATGAACACAGCAGGCCAGGCAGCACCAGAGGAGCAGGAAAGCTGACGTCTCGGGTCTGGACCCTTTTTCAGAACTGGTTGTAGGTAAGCAAAGGTGATATATGAAAGCAGTTGGTCAGATAAAACATAATAATCAGCCTGGGAGAAAGAAAAGCTGCTAACAGGACCATTAGTGAATGAAAACAGGTTGGTTGTTCTGAAAGCAGCTGTGTGATGTCAAGGCCTGGTGTGTGTTGGTGGAGAAAGGACATGGTAGAAGGTAATCAGGCCCTATAATTATTAAAATTGTCAACCTTTTCCCAACTGCAACCAGTTCTAAAGAAGAATCACAGGACCCAAAACGACGACTCTGCTTTCCTTTCACATGTACTACCTGACCTGCTGAGTTTCTGCAGCGATTTCAGCTTTATGGTATGTTCCATGTCACAGTAACTTATATAAGTAACAGATGCTTTTGATTTTGTATATTAATCAAAATTAACAAATAACATTCACAAAGAATGTTTCAAAGCAAACTGAAGAAGAAAAGCATGCTTTTCCATAAACTCAGAAATCACACAACACAGGTTAGAATCCAACAGGTGTATTTGAAAACACAACCTTTCGGAGTCTCGCTCCTTCTTCAGGTGTTAGTGAGAGAGGTAGTATCAGACACAGAGTTCATAAGTAAAAGATCAAAGGATCACACTTTGACATTTTCCTTATAAACTCTGTTTTTGACACTACCTCTCTCACTAACACCGGAAGAAGGAGCAAGACTCTGAAAGTTTTTTTTCAAATAAACCTGTTGGACTATAACCTGATGTTGTGTGATTTCTGACGTTGTCCATCCCCAGTCCAACACTAGCACCTTCACATCACGGCTTCTATAAACTCTGTAAAGCGGGACATTACCAGACATCTTTCCTCTAGGACCAATCAATAATCTTTTGTGTCAAGCATTTGAGTTGCTCCGTTCACATTTGCGAATTAAAAGGACATCCTTTTTTTGCAAAGCCGGTTACTCGAAGGAATATTGGAACTTTTGTAAAACCTGACACACCAGCTCAGAAGAATAATGGCTTGTATTTAGGCAGTGTGTTTGATGCAGAGAAAGGAATGCTCCATACTGTAACCTCAGTTCACATTTGGTTGGTTGGTTACAGACCTGGACCAGATGGGACGCCAGCACTGCTCCTTGATGAGATAAGGAAGAAATCAGCCAGGGTTTCAGTTGCTTACTACCAAATGGTAACACCTTGTGGAAAGTGTGATTGTGTGTGAAAGCTGGGTGAGGATAAGATTAAACTCCTCTGGCAAATCGTCATTCACCGTAAAGACGTTGATAATGAGCCAGGTTAAGGACCGGAAAAATGAAGCCTGTAACTATAATGTGTTAGAAACTCAGGAGGAGAAAATAATGAGAAAGAAAACGATTACATGAGGCATTGTTCATGAGTTGATTTCAACTTATCTCCTGATGGACAGGTATTTCCCTTGTTTTTACTGGGCCTTAGGCTTTGAGACATGGTTATTTGGTCAAAGCATATACAGTATGTATGTCACAGAGGTTGCCGACAGATGGTATAGGGGTGGCATTGGCATAGCATGGTACCATAGAGCAACATGACCTTGACTGATCACTGCTGGCGATCACGGCTTTGTATCTGAGCTAACTAGCAAGGTGAGAAATAATGATTATGAGCCTTTATAGCTGAGGGGACGTGGAATAAAATTGCGAGGTAGAGCAATGCTGTTGGCATCCAGGTAGGTACATAGTGAGTGGAGGCCAGGCGAGCAACCCTGAGATACACCTGGGTGCTGTTGCTGTGTGTAAAGTGTCCTTGTGGTAGTATCATAAAGGAAAGTTTCTGGTGCATTCCGATATGCCGCAATGAAGTGAGGAACCACATTGTTAACGGATTAGTGACGTGCCACATGGGTGCGGTGGGTACATGCTGGATGCCAATGTTTGTAGACTTGCAGTCACTGGAGCCCATGGAGTGTGCCCTGAGAAGTTGGTGTCTGGTGCCCAACATGGAGGACCGAAGGAGGATGTGGTGAGCTGGACTCACCAATTATACCCTTGGGCTTTCATGTCAGGAATTGTCATCATCCAGTTTCTCTCCGATGAGTGACACAATGGGAAACACAAGGCAATATTAATAATAATGATGTATTAATCTAGGTTAGTGCACTCACTTGTGATAATCTCATTTTGCCATTCAACACCTGGTTGGAAAATTAGACTTTTTGCTCTTGGTGTCTGGAAGCTCCTCTCTGGCTGATACACACAATTCTTCCCAAATTTCACCTCATTCAAGTTCTGGCAAGATTCCACCCCCAGAGAGGCTTGTTGCAGGTAAGACGGTCAGAGCTGTACATTAATGGGAAGACAACGAGTCACTGTGGTATTCAAGAAGGTGAATCCGTAAGAAAGTGACAAAAGAGTAACTTAATTTACGAGGACCAAGTAAATTGTTGAAAGCTCAACAATTAAGTGATGTTTATGGGAAAAAAGATGGTCAGATTGTTCATCAGAGAATCAAAACTCCTTATACTACAGATGAGCTCTTAAAAACAATTTGGTTCTCTCACTTGTGACTCTACCTTTGGTTTTGAGGAATGGAAGAGATTGTTTCTCAGGCGATTGATTGATAAGTCCTTGTTGGTAAGGATAAGCTTACTTTCGAACACACTTTAGGAGCTATCTAGCTGTTTGCAAACAAAGGGGCTGTTTTGTCTTTGACTTCTATGGAGATATTGTGACAGGTGAATGCCTTCTCAGCTTTATTCTATCTGAATAGTTAAACAATAAATTTCAGTCAGTTTCACCTGTGAAGAGGTAATTTTCAACCGTATCCATTTCCATGCACACTTACACTCAGCTCACCATGAATTGAGGGTTATGTTACTCACCAAGAGTGATCTGTTAAAAGACTCTCATACCTCCTTCCACTGGGCTGGATATTCAGTCTCCAGGATTCTCACTGGAACCAGGTAAACAGAGGACAGTTGTCACCTCTGATACAAATTTATTGGTGCCTTTGATTTAGAAGGTCAGAAGTCGCACGACACTAGGTTATAGACCAACAGGTTTATTTGAAATCACAAGCTTTCAGAGTTTATAGGTGGAGAGATCAAGGGTAGAGAGATCAAAAGATCATACAACTGGTGTGGGTGAGAGTGTCAGACGATAAGCCTCTGCAGGTGACCAAGAGTGTTAGACAGTGGGTAAAGTGTCAACAGCTGAATAACTGGCGAAGGAATGAACTATAATCAGATTCAATGAGGCAGAGAGACAATTATAATAAATTAAAAATGATATTTTTTATGCACTCACCAGGCCATTAACTCACCTGAGCCCCTCCATTTCAAAGACCTTAGCCAGGAAGTAGTGGAAGCACAGGTTGAGAATCGTAGAATCCCTACGGGGTGGAAGCAGGCCGTTCAGCCCATCACATCCACAGTGCCCCTCTGAAGAGCATGCCACCCAGACCCACACTGCTACCCTGTAACCCTGCATTTCTCATTGTTCCCAGGGTCCCACGATGATCCTGAAGTGGCTGCCGTTGGAGTCCTAGTTGTTCCCCAGCGATAGGTTGATGGGATTGGGCACCGACAGGCCTCGGCTCAGCAAAATACACAGTAACACCACCAGCTGCAAGGTCCCCCTCCAAGCCCCTCACTGTCCTGACTTGGAAATACATCGCCATTCCTTCAGCGTCGCTGGGTTGAAATCCTGGAATTCCCTCCCTCATGACGCCCTGATGATCTTATGAAATGCTGGAGCAGGCTTGAGGGGCCGAATGGCCTGCCACTTGTTAGCATGATCAAAAGTTGTGGTGAGTTGTATTTTCTGATGTTTGGTATGAACATTACAAAGAGTAGCTCCGAGATAAGATCTATAAATTGCTCTTGGCACCAACAGTAACTTGCATTAGGCCAGTCCATTCATAGAGCAATGAACGTTACCCACATCTCTTGGTCACAGATCTTCTACACACGAAGCCTCTGTAACCAGTATCTGGCATGTCAGCAAAACTGAAGCACAACAATATCTTGTGCAAAACGACATTTCCTTTTCTGCACAGAATAATGCACCTTTTCATTTGTGACATATGCTTCTAATTGAAAATTCTTTGAAATGCCATTTAAACACATTTACTTGACTTCAATAAAAAAAGAACAATGGGAATCTTTCATAATGCTAACTTATGTTTGTTGGAAGTCGAGGAAGTGCATACACTCTCCCTCGTAATGAAATTGTTGGGCTGTGTTACAATCGGGCCCTTTGAAAAGGGCTCAGCCGAAACCAGCTCCTTGGTTAGATTTGGGGGTCAAAGTTGATAGGGAGTTGTGTAAACCACCTACACACTGTTTGAACTACTCCGTTCTTCGCACACTCAGAATCTCCAAGCTTATGAGTTTAATGATACTGTCTGACTGGGCCAAAAAAGTTCAAAAGCCTCATTTGCTGTATGACTGCAAAGAATTTCCCCTTTAATCATCTGCGAGGCAATGCTGCATTACTGGGTCAACTGATAATTATGACTCGGTTCACATTTTTTTTGTTCTTTCTATTTCGGGCCCAACTTTGAAAGGAACCGCTCTCCTGCCACCACTAACTGACACCCACCCCCACAGACTCCTGCCCCTCCTCCCCCAACGTCCCACTCCCCCACTCCCCAGGCCCCATTAAAAGCCATCTCCAAGACCCTGTGAGAAAGTTCTTCCACACGTAGTTGAATCTGCATTTTGCTCCTGCTGCAACACGACAATGCCTGCTTTAGAACCAAGGGTGTTCCCGACATTGCTAGAGAATGGGCCTTGAAGGGCTTGAGCTGAAGCATCACATCTTGCCAGAATGGAGTCTTGACTCTTGCATGATGGGTATTGGGGGGGGGGGGGTGAGGGGGGGGGGAAGGGGGAGTCCCAAGAAGCACATTTCTCGGAGCAAAAACCCTAACCCTGACTCTTCCCAACTCCCATTTATCTACCAACTTGAGAGGGAGAGAGAGTCAGTCCCCTTACAGAATGGTGACTGCTCAGAATTAGGTCGTTCAGTCCATCATGTCTACACTGACTCTCTTGAGTGAGCATTTCATCCCATGACATTTTCCTGTCTTCTCTCTGCAACCCCGCGCATTCTTCCTTTTCAGATGATAGCCTGACTTGCCTCTGAAACCCTTATTAAAGCCACATTCACCACACTTTAAGGCACTCTCATTCTAGATGGGTCACTCGCGAGGAGGCATCGTTTTAAGGTGAGGGGAAGGAGATTCAGAGGGGGTTTTGAGTAAAAACTTTATCACTCAGAAGGTGGTGGGAATCTGGACTGCACTGCCTGGGAAGTTAGTGGAGACCAGAAACCTTTCAACCTTTAAAAAATATTTGGATGAGCATTTGAAATACCATAATATTCATGGATGTGGGTCGAGTGCAAATAATTGGGATTAACGTGCCTCTAGTGGTAGTTATTGACAGTGCAGACTCAATGGGCCAAAGGGCCTTTTTTGCGTTGTATGACTCTATGACTCTAGAGCCTAACTACTCACTGCATGTAAATGTTTCTTCCTCAAGTTTTTGACAAACTGTTTTCATGTATGATTCCTGTTTGAATCATCTAATGGTTACAGTATGTAAGGTGACCATTCAGCCTATTGTTTGTGATGTCTCTCTGCAAGAGAAACTTGACTAGTCTCACCACCCCGCTGTTTCCCATGAACACCAGCAATTCATTTCTTCTTTCAAATAATTATTCATTCCCCTTTCGAAAGCTACAATTGAATCCTCCTCCAACACACTCCTCCTGGGGCAGTGCATTCCAGATCCTAACCACACTCTCTACCTGTCAGGTATCATTCGGAGCCCCTAAAGTGGGTGTTCGCTCATTCTAATTGGCATTGCCAGTCGCAAAGTGCGCAAACAGGGCACTGCATTTGCAAGAAACAGTTTGAGAGATTCCGGAAGGTTCTCCCATTGGCTCATGGAATAATTTGGAGGAGAAAAAAATGAAGAGCAATGAGTCTTTTGATGGACAGTGGCCAATGTGCCCCCAAGGGGAGGTGATGACCTAGTAGTATTAACGCTGGACTGTCGATCCAGAGACCCAGGTAATGTTCTAGGGGCCTGGGTTCAAATCCTGCCATGGCAGAAGGTGGAATTTGCATTCGATAACTAATCTGGAATTAAGAGTCTAAATGATGATGAGGAACACGTTGTTGGGTTAAAAGCATATCTGGTTTGCTAATGACCTTGGGGAAGGAACTGCCATCCTTACCTGGTCTGGACTACATGTGAATCCACACCCACAACAATGGGGTTGACTCTTAACTGTCCTCTGGGCAATTAGCGATGCTCAATAAATGCTTCCCTAGCCAGTGAATGAATTAAAAACAACTGCTCCATGTCAGCCTTGATCCCAAATCCCTCCATTATGTCATCCCTCCCTATCTCCGTAATCACCTCCATCCCGATGCAATATCTACACTCATCTAACTGTGGCCTCTCAACTTCTCTACCATTGGCAGCCATGTTTTCAATAGCCAAAGTTCTAAGCTCTGCCCATTTCATTCTTCCTTCAAGATTCTTCTTAAAGCCAAGCAGCTTGCTAATGGCCAGATGCCCTACCATCACACCAAGTAGCTGCAAAGGTTATTGGAGGGGTGGCTTGGGTTCGGGGTGGGTAGGGGGTGCGGGGGGACAGGAAGGCTGGGTAACCAAAATAGTCGAGATTGTGTTGAATGCTGCACCAGGCTTGAGGGGCTGAATGGCCTACTCCTGCACCTAACCTGTAAACTCACAAGGCAACGTTTGTCTTAGAGAATGACCAAAACCTTGATTTGAAGTGCAATCTAGAATCATAGAATCCCTACAGTGTGGAAACAGGCCATTCGGCCCGACAAGCCCACAATGACTCTTCAAAGAGCATCCCACATAGACTCACCTCCCCCCACCCCGTGCTATTCCTGTAACCTTGCATTTCCTATGGCTAATTCACCTAGCTTGCACATCTCTGAACACTATGGGCAATTTAGCATGGCCAATCCATCTAGCCTGCACATCTTTGGACTGTGGGAAGAAACCGGAGCACCTGGAAGAAACCCATGCAGAGGCAGGGGAACATGCAAACTCCACACAGACAGTTGCACCTGGGTTCCTGGTGCTACAAGGCAGCAGTGCTAACAGCTGAGCCACAGTGCTGCCCTATTATGGGCCTGGTGCCATGTTTGTGTTGGCCAACCTGGGCAGAGTGAGACAATTGCCCTTGCTCCTGCTCGCAATGTTAGGGCAGGTGCTCACACCCGGTGGATACTGACCCATGAGTTTTACCAATATTTGTGACCGGGCGATCACCTCACCAGGAATAAGGTCTCAGGAAAAGAAGGAGTAAAATTGTCAGCTGTACAAAAATGTAGAAAAATAAGTATTGCCACAATTTCAGCAGGAATGTAATCTATTCATAGATGTATGTTGGCTGGCTGTTAGGTCTTCTTGTGACAATGCTCCTGTGAAATGCCAGAATGAGAAATGTCAAATAAATAGAATCCCTACAGTGCAGCTAGAGGCCATTTGGCCAATCAAGTCTACACCAATCCTCTAAACAGCATCCCTTCAGACCCATGCCTCCCAAAACCGTTATCCTGCATTTCCCATGGCTAACCCACCTAGCCTGCACATCCCTGGACACTGTGAGCAGTTTAGCCCAGCCAATCCACCTTAACCTGCACATTGTTGGACCCTGGAAGGAAATTCACACACAGACACAGGTAGAATGTGCAAACAGTACACAGACAGTCACCCGAGGGTAGAATAAAACCCACGTCCCTGGAGCTGTGAGGCAACAGTGTTAACTAATGAGCTACCAAGGCTCATGTGGAGCATAAATACTAGCAGGGAACTGATGGGTCAAATGGTCTGTAAATGTTTCGTGATCAATAAGGTGTTCATTTCATCGATGTTCACAGACGTTGCTGCTATCAACACGATGACAGTGAGCACACTTTGTAAAATGATCTGCTGTATGCGAGGAGCTTTGTAATATGTGGCTGAGAAAAATGACAAGGCCTTGTGTAAATGCAGTGCCTTCCTATTTGTGGGAAAGGACAATCTGTCACCAATGCTGAGAGAATGGTTGGAAGAGACGGGTACAAACGATTGTACATTTAATAAGATGGAACCACGCTGCATCTATTGAAGTGCCTGCTGCTAACTGGGGAGGACGTGGCCTAATGGTATTATTGCTGACCTGTTAAGCTGGAGACCCAGGTTCAAATCCTACCATGGCTGATGGTGGAATTTGAATTCAAATTCAATAAATGTCTGGAATTACAAATCTAATAATGGCCCTGAATTGGTTGCTGGGGGAAAAACCCATCTGGTTCACTAATGCCCTTTAGTGAATGAAAAGCCATGTTTACCTGGTTTGGCCTACATGTGACTCCAGACCCACAGCAATGTGGTTGAAATTAAACTGCTTTCTAGTCACTTAGGGATGAGCAATAAATGCTGGCTTAGCATTTAAGAAAACAAAAAAAAATTGTTGACATTTTCTAATCAACCTGTTCATGTACAGCTCTAGACCAGATGGGACTTGAACCTGAACCCAGGTCTCCTAGCCCAGAGGTGGGAGCACTACTACTGCATCATAAAAGCACACTGCTGTCGCTCATCGATGTTTTCCTAATTAACCTGTTCAGGCATGTTGTGACACAATTCTGGAGAAGGTGGGAGTAGCCCGGAAGTGGGGACTCTACCACTGAAGCACAAGAGGCCTTAGGGTGTGGATGTAGGATTAGGGCCATTGTTTATACACACAATTACAGGGCCTGTCTCTATGTTGCATTTATTCTCCTCAATGGACATGCTGTGGCACATCTCTGAAGCAGGTCAGACTTGAACCCAGAACGTCTGGCTCCAAGGTAGGGGCACTACCACGGTATCACAGGATCTGTGCAGCTGTCAATCATAGATATTTTCTAAATAATCTGTTCAAAGATGTTACTGCACACCTCTAGAGTGGGTGCGGACATGGACCCAGGTCTCCAGGTTCAAGGGTAGAGGCACTACCACTGCCCCACAAGAGACATCAACTTTTGTCAAGCACACTTTCTGCTATTTGGCAGATCATTAAACCCAGCTTTTTTTCAAATCAATATTTCTAACCAACCCGTTTGGGTGATCTGGAGAAGGTGGGATTTGAACCTCAGCCTCCTGGCTCAGAGCAAGGGACGCTGCTACCATGTTACGAAAGCCTTCAACTGCTCTCAGTTGTGTAGTTATTATTTTAATCATTTGCAGTGAAATATAATTATTTAATTATAATTGATGGCATCAATTGGAACTTCACTTGAGGGATTATCATGTACAGTGTGGGTGCTGTGGTACTGTCCCTATCTCTGGGCTAGAATCTCTGGTGTCAAGTGACGACCATGGGATTGTATCATTACATTCCTGAATACAGGGATTTAAAATGGTTTTATTTTACAACAAGAAGACAGAATATTTGTTTTTTTTTTCAGATGGCAGGTCTGGAATTCACTCTGAGGAGCATTAAATGGCCAGAGATGGATCTCCTGTCGGTCTCTGGGGCGATAGTCCAAACTCAGAAAGCTGCTGAGCACCAGCTCTCTAGATCCTGCATGGAGCATTGGCCACTGATGGGACTACACTGAACAACGTACTGGGGCAGCAAGACTCAGGGTTATTCGGGATAAGGAGGGCTCTCAACAGGACTAGGTGTGAGGTGTGGGGAACGAGGGCCACGGGGGTACCTGGGAGTGAATGGAGAAGGCTTCAAGGCAAGAATCCCTGAACAGGAAAGGGTGTCTATAATGGGGACAATATCCCTTCTCCACCCTCAATTTTTTCTATTTCTATTCTGCTTGCTTCTTACCTTACCCCCTCTTGCAGCTCTAGAAATCACAACCAGGCAGGAGGTGACCCAGCAGGAGCCATTAACAGGGGCTTCAGTCAGGATGAGGGCAGGCTTAGTGCCTCAGGTCCTGCTAACCACCCTGTAAAATTGCTGCCAGCTCAGGGCTGTTTCCCAGTTAGTACCAAGAGTCACCTGTGGCATTTTACAGGATTTCCTCCCTGCCTCTCCCCACCCACAAGAACCCCACACCCCCACACGCCCCGGTAGAGAACCAATAGGAAGCTGCTGACTGATCCCATGAGGTGGTCGGGTTTGGAGGTGCATGCTTGCACCCTTCCACTCTGCAAATAAATATGTCAAGATTGGCTCCTTCGCCAAACGGCATTCCGCAAAACAACAGGTGCTCTTTGCTGATGTGGTCAAAACACAGAAATTACCCAGATCCTTTTATCAGCAGTGAGTTGCTTTGACTCACTCTAAAGTAGGAAATAAAAGCAGGTTTGTAGGATTTCGTAAATTGTTCCTGAGCATACATATACAGGTGTGTGCGTGTGCGCATGTGTGAGTTTGTGTGTGTGTGTGCGTGTGTACCTGTGCATGTGCGTGTGTGCGTGTGTGAATGTGCATGTGTGCATGTGTGCATGTGTGTGTGTGCGTGTGCATGTGTGTTTGTGTGCATGTGTGTGCGTGCGTGTGTGCTTGTGTGTTTGTGTGTATGTATGTGTGTGTGTGCATGCGTGTGTGTGTGCACATGTGTGTGTATGTATGTGTGTATGTGCATGCGTGCGTGTGTGCGCGCACATGTGCATGTCTGTGTATGAGTGTGTGTCTGTGTGTGTGTGTGTTTTGTGTGTGTGTGCGCGCGCACGCGCATGTGCATGTCTGTGTATGAGTGTGTGTGTGTGTGTGTTTGTGTGCGCGCGTGCGCGTGCATGTGCATGTGTGTGTATGTGTGTGTAAAAAAGAATGTCCGATCCCTTTCTATTCCAGTTTATACATGAGAACTATTTCAGAAAACAATAATGCCTGGTAAAGGCATATTTGCAAAAAAATGTTTGACTTGGCCTGGGTTTCAGTTTATTTTAGGCTCAACTCCCCTCATCTGGCTGACTATTTGAAAATGATTGTAACATAAAGCTCCTCCAGGACTTCCCACTACACTGGTGGTCCTCTCTGTCCTGAAACATTCTGTTTGGAAAGCTAGCACAGGTTGCAACAAAGCCAGTGCAGAGTTTATAACATGAGCTGCTCATTGTTTCACAAAGCCTTTATCTGAAAATGTAGCAACTGTATCTTGGATTGGTGACAGCCCCTTTATTCAGTACTATCCCCCCACCACACCACGACAAGTAGGAAGGATAAATGTCCAAGAACAGCACCTCGATGTATGATAAATATGTAAACGTTTGCACAATGATGGGGTTAGTTCTCAGTCAAAAATGCTGAAATACTGATCTCTGCCAGTTACATTTTCTTCTGGCTGCTCTCCCTGCTGTCAGAAAATGAAAATAAATATAGATTAGGAAGGGCAGATTCAAAATAAATCAGGGAGCGAGAGAACAGTGTCTGGAAAAGACAAAAGCAGACAGAGTTGATGCATTGTCTGCAGTTCACTGGAAGTTTTAAGCTTTTGACAACAAAGACGGCTGGTATTGTTCGCAGCGAGCGATGGATAATTGCAAAATTCAAACAGTTTTCTACATACACCCATCATTCTTGTTCAAGTCAATTACATTCCTTTATTCGTCATTTCCTGATGAGAAAATGCTTTAATTCTTCACTCGAAACAGATATTCTTTCATGCTGATTCTACACCCACAGTCGCTGCTTTGTGGATGTTGTAGTTAATATTGCCCCGAGTTTGAAATCAGTTGGATTTGAAGAGAGAGAGACTCCAGACATATTATGAAGGAAGGTTTCACTGATGATGATATAGTGATGGGCCAGGAGCAGGCAGGTGGGGCTAGTTTAGTTCAGGATTATGTTTGGCAGACCGAAGGCTCTGTTTCCGTGCTGTATGACTCTATAATTCTATGATGCTTCCCTCAACAGCTGTGGTACCACACCTTACTTTTAGCAAAATTATATGGACCTTAGTGTTCATACTCATCAAATTGAGAGATTAGAATCAGAATGTCGCATGCACTCAAATGAGGGCAGTGAAGTTAACAAATAGCCACTTAACGGTGTGATCTTGGGTTCAAAGGTACCTAGGTACAGATTCTTCAGTACAAGTTCTTAATGGAAAAGAAATTAATTAAATGAAGAAACTAAAAGATCAGAATAAGGTTCATTCCAACCCAGTCCAAGCTGGCACCTAGTCTCTAGTCTGCACTGGGCCTTTTCTGCAGACTGTGCCAGACAGTCACACCAGGCCGAGAGACAGTCACACCGGGCCCAGAGACAGTCATACCGGGCCCAGAGTCAGTCACACCGGGCCAAGAGACAGCTACACCGGGCCGAGAGACAGTCACACCGGGCCCAGAGACAGTCACACCGGGCCCAGAGACAGTCACACTGGGCCCAGAGTCAGTCACACCGGGCCCAGAGACAGCTACACCGGGCCCATAGATAGTCACACCGGACTGAGACACAGTCACACCGGGCCCAAAGACAGTCACACCGGGCCCAGAGACAGTCACACTGGGCCAAGAGACAGTCACACCGGGC
>NC_063340.1:6594190-6612432 GCF_021869965.1 Rhincodon typus | reverse complement strand
ACAGGTACACCAGGCCCAGAGACAGCTACACTGGGCCCAGAGACAGTAACACCGGGCCGAGAGACAGTCACACCGGGCCGAGAGACAGTAACACCGGGCCGAGAGACAGTCACACCGGGCCGAGAGACAGTCACACCGGGCCGAGAGACAGTAACACTGGGCCGAGAGACAGTCACACCGGGCCGAGAGA
The DNA here is from genome assembly GCF_021869965.1 of Rhincodon typus. Lineage (NCBI taxonomy): Eukaryota > Metazoa > Chordata > Chondrichthyes > Orectolobiformes > Rhincodontidae > Rhincodon > Rhincodon typus. Next base: position 6,612,242 of record NC_063340.1, on the reverse strand, counting down.
AATGCCAGTGATAGGGGGCCCCTACTCATGAATTCTGCAGAACAAGTGGTAGTGTCCCTAGCTCTGAGTTCAAAACTCTGCCTCGTGTAAGAGTCTGGCCCAGTTTAGTGTGGCACTGAGTGAGTACTTCTCTCTGGGCCTGACCCTGCCTGCTGCCTCAGGTGGAAATGAAAGATGCCATGATATTAGTTTGAAGCAGTACAGGGAGGTTACCTCTTGGCTCCGGGCTACTATTTATTCTTCAAACAGCGTCACGCACAAACAAAGCATTGTCATTGGTGCTTGGAGCTTGGCAGTTGCTAAAGTGATTTACCACTTTACAACAATGACTAGAAAGATACTTTGGGAAATCCCAATGTCACGATAGGCACTGTATAAGTGCAATTTTCACTCTTCCAAAATTGAGCATCATGTCCCAGGTCTGGTACAGCAGGTTTAGATTCTGGGTTAATCAATACAGTCTTGACTAACATACCTTCATTTTACCTGCAGGATATCATCAGCTAATGCTGCTTACCGTTATTTGTATCCAGTCCTTTGGCTCAAATGGTTGATGATGAGAGAAACCACAGAAGTCTGCCATCACAGAAAGAGTCCACTCTGCCCATCGTTATCTGGGCTCGCTCTTTCTTGGATGAAGAGGAAGTCCCTCCTCTGTACCATCCTGTCCATCAGGACCTCCAGGTCCTTGTTGGCTAAGTGGGAAGCCAAACCCCCTTTGTCTGCTCCATCTGGGGCAAATGCCAGCACTCGACTGGGCACAACAGCCTTTTAAAGTATGACTTGCATGAAAATGTAGATGGGTGGGCTACTAAGTTTGCAGATGATATAAAGATCGGTGGAGTTGTGGACAGTGTAGAAGACTGTCAAAGGATACAGCGGGACATAGATCAGTTGCAGATATGGGTGGAGAAATGGCAGATGGAGTTTAATTCGGGTAAGTGTGAGATGCTGCACTTTGGGAGATCAAATGTTAAGGAAAACCATATAGTTAATGGCAGGACCCTGAACAGCGTTGATGTACAGAGAGATCTTGGGGTTCAGGTCCATAGCTCCATGAAAGTGGCCATGCAAGTAGATAGGTGGTAACGAATGTGTATGGCATACTTGATTGGTTGGGGAATTGTTTACAAGAGTCAGGATGTGATGTTGCAGCTTTATAAGACTTTGGTTAGGCCACACTTAGAATATTGCGTCTCGTTCTGGTCGCCATATTACAGGAAGGATGTGGAGGCTTTGGAGAGGATGCATAAGAGGTTTACCAGGATGCTGCCTGAATTAGAGGGTATGAGCTATAAGGAGAGGCTAGAAAAACTCAGGTTGTTTTCTCTGGAGTGGCGGAGGCTGAGGGGAGACTTGATAGAAATCTATAAAATTATGAGATGCATAGATAGGGTTGATGTTCAGAATCTTTTTCCCAGAGTTGAAATGTCTAATACTAGGGGTCATGTGTGTAAGGTTAGAGGTGGAAAGTTCAAAGGAGAAGTGAAGGGCACGTTTTTATACGTAGAGAGTGGTAGGAGTCTGGAATATGCTGTTAGGGGTGGTGGTGGAGGCAGATACGAAAAGGGTATTTAAGGGACTTTTAGATAAGTACATGAATGTGAAAGGAATGGAGGGATAATGACGAAGGGCAGCCAGAAGGGATTAATTTCATTTGGAGTCAAGTTCAGTGCAACATTGTGGATCGAAGGGCACAGTCCTGCGCTGTATGTTTCTATATTCTATGTTCTATGCATCTGAACTCCTGACTCTCTTTGGACATCCACTGTATTTAACTTCATACTATCTAGAAAGTATCCTGATCTTTCTTTCTTTGGTCCAAAATGGATAACCTTATACTTGCTCACATTGAACTCCATCTGCCACAGTTTTGCCCGTTCACTTGGTCCATCAATATCCCTACGTAATGCTACCATCTGCATAGCCTACAATGCCACTTAACTTTGTGTCATCACCAAATTTGGAAATATGACTTTCTATGCCATTATCCAAATTGTTAATAAATAATGTGAATAACTGAAGCCCTAACACAGATCCTTGTGGGACACCACTGGTCACATCCTGCCAACTTGAGTACCTACTTATCATCCCTACCTTTTGTCGCTTGCCACTCATCCAATTTCTCAGCCATGTCAGTGACCTGCCCTCGATTCTATGGGCTTATACCTTAGTTAACAGTCTCTTATGTGGGACTTTATCAAATGCCTCTAGAAGTCTATATAAACAACATCCATAGACATTCCCAAATCCACTTCCTTCATCGCCCATTCAAAAAGGCAACCACTGATGCTCACATGTCCTCAAAGTGATTCACTGCACTTATATTGTGGGGGAGGTTGAGAGTGGCGTTTGTGAAAAGAAATGATGTTGCATCGATGCAAACATTCCGTTGTCTTGCTTTCCCTACAAACTCTGTGACAAACTGTTTTCCGACCCATCCCACACTTCTGCTCTCGGTAAGTGAGGGGTGGAAGAACTTTGATATCGGAAGTAGCAGAATGTCTTGGATTCAGATCACAGCTGCAGCTGTCTAATTGGGTGCTTGATGACAATAGAACGACCAGCTCAGTTGGTCAGGAACCTACCTTCACCCAATCACTGGAGCCCATGACAAAAGCTGCAAGACAGAATGCAAAAGTAGGGATATTATGATGAAACTGTATAAGACACAGGTGCGGTCACAACTGGAGCTTTTTATACAGTTCTGGTCACCATTTTACAGGAAGGATGTAATTGCTCTAGAGAGAGGGCAGAGAAGATTCACTGGAATGTTGCCAGGGATGCAGAATTAGAACTACAAGGAGAGATTGGAGAGGTTGTGGTTGTTTTCCTTCTACAGAGAAGGCAGAGGGTTGATACGGTAGAGGTAGAGTGGACAGGAGGAACCTGTTTCCCTTGGCAGAGAGTTCAACACAAGGGGTTATAATTCAAGCTGAGTGACAGAAGGATTAGAGGGGGACGTGAGCAAAACCATTTTACACAGAGGGTGGTGGGTGTCTGGAATACACTGTCTGAGTTGGTGGTGAAGGCAGAGACCCTAAACTGTTTTTAAAAATTACCTGTGTCTACACCTTAAGTGCTGTAAGCTGAAGGGCTATGGGCAATGTGCAGGAAGATACGATTAGAAAGGGACTCTGTGTATCTTTGGGTTAGCATAGAGAAGATGGGCCAATGGCTATGGTTCTATTTCGAAAGAGAACTCAAGCACTGAGTTCAAAGCTTCTGCAGAATTGTTACACAGAAAGATCACATTTGATATAGCACCATTGAAGAGATTTGTGGGTTGTCAATGTGTATGATATAAATTTGAGATAAGTACACCGTGACAATTCAGGGTGAAGCACCAAAGAGCCTGAGATAAACAGACACATAGAGACACAGGGACGGGCATTCATACACACACACACAGATGAACACCCACACAAACACACACACACACACACACACACACACACACACTCACACACACACATGCACACATACACACACACGCACACAAACACACACATACGCACACACTCACACTGTCACACACACACTCTCACACATGTACACACATGCTCACAGTCTCACACACACACACGCTCACAGTCTCTCACACACACACACACATTCTGACACACACGCACACGCTCTCACACACACACAGACAAACGCACACGCACACACGCGCGCACACACATACATACACACACACACACACCCACCAACACACACATACTCACACACACATTCACACTGACACACATTCACACCAACATGGATGATCCTCAGGTTGAGGAAGACACTTGCTCCTGGCAGGAATGTGCCCCTGGGCTTGTTGAACATGGTCAATCTGCTGTGCTCAGCCGCCACATGCTCCTGGTTGATCAGAAAACTCTCCTGCTCTCACTGCTTCCCACAGGGTATTGCAAATGTTCACAGATCAATAATCAACCTATTTTTCCCCATTGTGACACAACTTCCATGTCCATCAAGTCTAGGACTGGGACTCAAGCCCAGAACTTCACAGGATAGTTACAACACGGATGGAGTCCATTTGGCCCATCATGCTTGCACGAGCTCTCTTACCAAGTGCCGATCTCCTGCCTTTTCTCCATACCCTGCACACCATTCCTATCTGAATAACTATCCAACGTCCTCTTGAATGTCCCAATTGAATCTGTCTCTAGCACATTTCAGGTCTGAAGAGCGGGACACCATCCAGTGGTCTATATAAACTCCTTCTGGCACTTCTGTAATTGTATCCTAGTAGAGTAGCGACCTGATGAAAGGGGATCAGAAGAAAATAGAACTTGTTATAAAACTATAAGACCATCAGAAATAGGAACAGGAGTAGGCTGTTCGGCCCCTCGAGTCTGCTCTGCTGTTCAATAGGATCGTGGCTGATTCGACATTCCTCACGTTCACTTTCCTGCCCTTTCCCCATGCACCTTGACTCCCCAACTGATCAAGAATCTATCCACCTCAGCCTCAAATATACACAGGGACTCTACCCCCACAGTTCTGTCAAGGAGTTCCAAAGACTCTCAACCCACTGAGAGAAAAATATCCTCCACATCTCAGCCTTAAATAGGCACCCCTTTATTCTGAGTCTATGCCCTCTGGTCCTAGACTCTCCCATGAGAGGAAACATCCTCTCAGCTTTTGCCCTGTCTAGCTCCTTAAGAATCCCATATGCTTCAATGATATCACCTCTTATTCTTCCCAACTCAAGAAAGTAGAGTCCCGATCTGTTCAGTTTTTGTTCACAAGACCATTCACATGCTGGGGATCATCTGAGTTAACCTTTTCTGAGCTACCTCCAATGAAATGACGTCTTTTCTTAAATACAGGTAATTCTGCTGCAGTGTGTGTTTTGTTAACACGAATTGGCTGTAACGCAATTGATGAATAGTGAACACTGTTTGGATAACGCGAACTTCCTACTGTACAGGTATAGTAATTTTCGATAACGATTTCCCTATAACGCAATTTTCTCTGGCGATTTTCTATAGCGCAAGGTCGCGCAAGAACGCAACTATTGCGGAATAGGAGACTGACCTGTAAGGGAACCAAAACTGCTCACATTACTCCAGATGTGGTCTCACTCGCTCCTTGCACTGTTGTAGTAAGACTTCCCTGCTCTCATACACCAAACCCCTTGAAATAAGGTTATGAATTTCTCCAATCGTGCCCTATGTCCCTTCTTTTAAAAATGTCTGCGATATATTATTATCCACCACAATTTCTCACGTAGGTCAATATTTTAGCTCGATTTGAATGCTGTTTAAGTGAGTGAGTGATAACTTGCACTTAAGCTGCGCTCTTTACGATGTCCCAAAACACTTTGCAGCCGGTGGAGTATATTTGAAGCGCGGTGAATGGTTGGAACATAGGAAGCGCAATAAGAGACCACAATGTCAGCAAATGGTCACAGTTATTTTTGGCAGTGAGGGAACATTTATCCTATTTGGCGAAGTAATGGTTAGCAGAGAGTGGCTCGCTACAACCTGTCGAGAGCTGTTGGCAACCCAGGCAATGTTACAGAGTCCGCTCCACTTGGCATCAGCGCCCAGGCACACACAGTGAGCTGTAACAGTGTGCCTTTTACAGGGTAATGAGCGGAGCTTAGTGCCCTGGGAAACAATGCACCAGCTCAATTAACAGCTCGACACCTCTCACCAGCACGGACTACAATGGGGAATTAGCTGTGTCATTATTGACTTGTGATAGAGCAGGCCTGTTCACAGAGGCAGGTACTGCTGTTACAATGCTTCATTGTGGCACTCCTAATCGCATTAAGGCTGCCTCATGCCGCACGCCATCTGAAATATTTGAGATCTCGGAATCACCTGGGTACGGCAGAGTGGTGCCCTCCATCTGCACACGTGAGCTGCCCATGTTGGGTGCTGCAGACTGAAATATTCCGGATGGCATCAGAAACAGGAGCAGGAGTAGGCCATTTGGCCCCTCAAGCCTGCTCCATCATTTAATGCGGTCATGGCTGATCTCATCTCGGCCTCAACACCATTTTCCTGCCCACTGTCCATAACCGTCAAGCCATCACTAATTAAAAATCTGTCTATCTCCTCCTTAAATGTCCTCAATTATACGTATTACTTGTATATTTACACATGCTGAGAGACGTCACAAATTGTACAAAAGAAACTCAGGCTGCAATGTGCTCAATGGAGAAAGGTTGAACGTTATTTTAGTACATTACTCAGTGTCCAACCTAAGATTTTTTTGGAAGGTACTTCTAGATATTTTGTGAATGAGTGTTTTTTTTGGGAAGACAGAATCATAGAGTCATAGAGCGTGGAAACAGACTTTTCCATTCAACTCATCCCAGCAGACCACACATCCCAATCTGACCTGGTCCCCTTTGCCAGCATTTGGCCCACATCCCTCTAAACCCTTCCTATTCATATGCACATCCAGATGCCTTTTTTAATGTTTTAAATGTACCTGACTCCACCACTTCCTCTGGCTGCTCGCTCCACACACACGCCATATTCTGCGTGTAAAAATACCCCTTAAGTCTTCTTTTAAATTTTTCCCCTCTCACCTGAAACCTATGCCCTCTAGTTTTGGGTTCCTCTACCCTGGGAAAAAAGACCTTGGCTATTCACCCCATCCATGCCCCCCATGATTTTACAAACCTCTATAAGGTCACCCCTCAGCCGCCGATGCTCCAGGGAAAAAAACTCCCTGCCTTTTCAGCTTCTCCCTATAACTCAAACACTCCAGTTCCAGCAACATCCCTGTCAATCTTTTCTGATCCCTTTCAATTTTAACAACGTCCTTCCAATAGCAGGGTGACAAGAATTGCATGCAGTATTCCAAAAGTGACCTCCTATCTCCTATACTCAATGCACTGACCAATAAAGGCAAGCGTACCAAATGGCTCCCTCACTATCCTGTCTACCTGTGACTCCAACTTCAAGGAACAAAACGTCTGCACCCCTAGGTCTCTTTGTTCGGCATCACTGTCCAAAGCCATAACATTAAGTGTTTAGGTCCTGCACTGATTTACCTTTCCAAAATGGAGCACCTCACATTTATCTAAATTAAACTCCATCTGTCACTCCTTAGCCCAATGGCCCATCTGATCCCGTTGTACTCTGAGGTAACCTTCTTCACTGTCCACTACACCTCCAATTTTGCTGTCATTGGCAAACATACTAACTATACCTCCTATGTTCACATCCAAATCATTTATATAAATGACAAAAAGCAGAAGACCCATATTTAAGACAGAGGTAGATAGATTCTTGATCAGGGTTACAGGAAAAGGGCAGGAAAGTGGACATGAGGATCAGCCATGATTCTACTGAATGATGTACCAGGCTCGAAGGGCCGAATGGCCCACTCCTCTTCCTATTTCCTGTGGTTTTATGGTCCTGAGCTCCCACATTGTTTGGACATTGAGATGAGACACTGTGTCCTGCATTGCCAGGGTAACCTGGTTTGTCAGCAGCAACTCTGATTTATCTCATGCATCCCAGGGCAACTGCTGACTTCCCAGCGATTGACGACCACCTTTCAATCACACGTCGGCAGCTTCTGAGCGGAAAAACACTCATCAGCTCATCGTCAGGTCCATTGATGAAGCTTAGCGCATTCATATTTGAGGAGCAAAAGAGTTTCCCATTGAGATCTAATCCCCAGATCGCACAGAGGGACGTTCAGGCAGCAAATCAACACCAACATCTTACCAAACTGATAGAGCAAGTCCAAGTAACAGTTACATATTTTTATTAATCATTTACTTGAGGCAGGTAACAGTACACTCCTCTTGTAGAGTGAGGGAGGCATAGACGATATTGGCTGTGCATCTTATGTATTAATCAAGAAATAAACACCCACAGGAATGCTGAGCATGAGTTTATAGCCTACATTTGGCAATGGAGCAACTGCAAAAGTAAATGCTTAATAAATAATTGACTATTTACTAGATTTTGAATGCGCTATGTATGGATAGTGGGCCAAGAATAACTGCATAGCCCTCATCAAAAGTTACACCTGATACAGCGCAGAGCACTAGGGCGCACATAAAGTTGCCTGCAAACTTTGTCAAAGCGACCGAGGTTCCTCCTGTTTGACTAAGGCAAACTTGTTTTAACAGTAGTTTTGGGTGGACTCACAAACCTTTCATACATACGTGCGGTTTACCTAATCCAGGTTGTCAGGGAAAAGGCGATAATGATTCAGGAAAATGTTCTGAAGGAGTGCTCAGCAAGGACTTGAGGAGGCAGGGCTTGGGTCTTTGTGGGTGAGAGAGAGAGAGAAGATGTTAAGCAGATAGAGAGAAGTGCTGTAAGTAGGATGGACAGTAACCTTAGACTAGCCAAAAGCAGGTGAAAGCCATATGTCAGACTACTTCCAGCTAAGCTACATGAGTCAGGTTTCTATCTGCTAGTACAAAACAAGATTTGATCCAAATTTTGCACTGGGGCTGGGATTCATTGTTTAGGCATTAGGATCTGTCAATCAATGCTCTCAGGTTTCAAGACCATTTCTGTTCCAACACCTGCTCTTATCATGGCATGAAAACAAGGACAGGTAGCGTCCAAAGTTCAAAATGATTGGTAACGAGCAAATTCAGGTTAAAAAAAATGCAATGATTTTAAATTGACCTGATATCGATGTAGATTCAGGATCATTGCATCGAGTTAACCTTTCACCAGACTTGGTGTTTGGATTGCAATCAAGACTGGTCTAACTGGCAGTTTTGCACAATTTACAAGAGGTGTTCTCTATTAGATAATTGGCTTGACCAGGCAGTTCTTGTTTTCTAAAACAGTCCTCCAGTACAGATATAGTAGGAACTGCCGATGCTGGAGAATCTGAGATAACAAGGTGTACAGCTGGATGAACACAGCAGGACAAGCAGCATCAGTGGAGCAGGAAAGCTGATACTTCGGGTCTAGACCCTTCTTCAGAAAAGGTTCCAGACCCAAAACGTCAGCTTTCCTGCTCCTCTGATGCTGCCTGGCCTGCTGTGTTCATCCAGCTCCACACCTTGTTATCTCCAGTACAGATAATGATTTTCATCCTTGCAAGATGAGCAAGGTGCGAATATATTTTATTTTCTTTACTCTCACATTTGTCAGAGTTGTGAATCTATCTCTGGCATATCACTCAGGACTAATTCCAGCCTGGTTCCCCTCTCTCAGCCCAAGCTCTGCATTTCCATCAGCTAAAGGTACATGGACAAATCTTGCCTTAAAACAAAAACTGTTTTCTTAAACTATTGTTCATCGCTCGTGCGTTGTTTGTAAATTCTAAGTGGATTTGTCCAGCCGTAGTTAAGTGCTGGAGAAACTCAATGGGTCTGGCAGCATCTGTGGCAAGAGGAGCAGAGTTAAGGTTTCGAGTCCAGTGACCCCTCTTCAAAGTACCAGAGAAATATCAGATAGAACTTGATGCGTCTCTCATCCCAGCTGGATGTGCTGATGTTTTCTTTATTCATTTGTGGGTCATGGGCGTTACTATCTGGGCCAGCCATTTATTGCCCTTCCTTAGTTGCCCTTGAGAAGGTGGTGGTGAGTGTCTTCTTGAACTGCCGCAGTCCTCCTGTTGTGGGTAGACCCACAATGCCCTAAGGAAAGGAATCCTAGGGTTTTGACCCAGTGACCGTGAAGGAACGGTGATATATTTCCTAATCAGATTGGTAAGTGGCTTGGAGGGGAACTTGCAGGAGGTGGTGTTCTCATGTATCTGCTGCCCTTGTCCTTCTGGATAGGAATGGTCGTGGGTTTGGAAGGTGCTGTCTGAGGATCTTTGGTGAATTTCTGCAGTGCATCTTGTAGATAGTACACACTGCTGCTACTAAGCATCAGTGGTGGATGGAGTGGATACTTGTGGATGTGGTGCCAATCATATGGGCTGCTTTGTCCTGGATGGTATCAAGAAGCTTGACTGTGTTTTTATTTCAAATCCCCAGCATCTGCAGCATTTTCATTTTATAACAGTTAATTGTTTTTAGTTAAGACTCTTTTAAAAGGAAACAATTTCATTAGTTATGGTGTGTCACAGAGATGAAATGCAAATGGATTGCTCTTTTAATTAATTCTGCCACATTGCCTCAGCTTTTCCCACCATGATCTCCCGACATTCACTTTCAACACACTTAGAATCATTTATTGCCAGTGGTCGAATGTATTGGTTTTCAATTGCTTGAAAATGGACTCATATATTCCACAGTTCTGCAGTAATGTGTTTGCACCCAGTCTGACATGGGACTCCAGCTATTAGAAAATGTTGACAGCTTTCCCTGATGTCCATTTGTCTACTTCTGTGATAATAATAGATGCAATTACTGATGCTATCCCTTGTTATCTCCTCTCGTTCCTATCCTTGTTTCCTGTTTAAGCTCTTGTGGTGCAAGGTAGTGTCCCTACTTGGAGGCCTGGGTTCAAGTCTCACTCGCTCTAGTGGTGTATAATGACATCTCTGAACATGTTGCTCAGAAAGTGCAAACTTTTGACTCCAAACAGTGCTCCTTTCCTGAAGGATGGCAGACCAACTTTGATGTAGATATCTCCACAGTGGTTCGATGTTCTGAAGAACTGAAGAAGTCAGAGTTGGAGTAAGCCAATTTCTGTATCTTCTTAGTGAAGAATTTCTCTACACGTGTCATGCACAATTTCTTCATGAGAAAGTTCTTCAACTGGAATATGGTGGGCTGATGGAATTCTCTGTCACAGAAAGCAGTTGAGGCCAAAGCATTGAATAGTTTCAAGGTAGAGTTGGATCTGCATAAATAGGGTGAATAACCAAGATCTTCATCCAGAGTAGAGGAGTCCAGAAATTGAAGGCATAGATTTAAGGTGGGAGGGGCAAGATTTAAAACAGACTTGAGGGGCAACTTGTTCACACAGAGAGCGATGCGTTTATGGAATGAGCTGCCAGAGGAGATGGTTGGAGGCGGGTACAATTACAACATTTAAAAGGCATCTGGATGGCTACATGAACAGGAAGGGTTTACAGGGATATGGGCCAAATGGAACTTGATCAGTTTAGGATATCTGGTCAGCATGGACAAGTTGGACCAAAGGGTCTGTTTCCATGCTGTATAACTCTATTATTCTATCTCAGTCCTAAATGTAGATCCCTTATTTTGAGACCCTGTGTTCTGCATGCCCTAGCAAAGGACATTCTCAGTGTTTACCCCATCAAACATCTTATCAATCTTATATGTTTTAGTTCAGTCACATCTCCTTCTTATAAGTAATCTTCTAAACTGTCACTTACCATAGAAGACTCCCTTCAATGAAGGAACCAGTCTAGTGAACCTACCTCCAGAGTCTTCCTTAGGTAATAAAGGCATAACTGCAATTGGCACTACTTGTGCGGTATCAGTGTTCGACAATTGTATTAAGATATTTCACTGTTAATTGCTAATCCCTTTGTAACAAAAACAGACCTGTTTGCCTTGTTAATTGTCTGTTATTGCTCAGGAAGCAGAGCATCAAAAAGTGTGCACTTGTTACTGTGAAGAAAATTAGCCAATGAGCATCAAAAGTTCTAATGTGTAGATTCAACATGATTGACTTTCTTGGTACAAATGGCACAATACTTTGCACTTTTGTGTGTTCTAATCGCCCTTAAAGAGGGCATGAACCATGTGACTACACCTGGGCTAGGTGGCCAATGGCAACTTGCTCTGCCTCCGATGACAGGTGTTCTAGTCTCAGGAAAAGTCACCTCAGCGCCGCCCCAATGGCAGATTTTCAAAACCATGAGCATCGTGACCATAGCGTATGGTGGCTCAGTGGTCAGTACTGCTGCCTCACAGCACCAGGGGCCTGGGTTTGATTCCAATCCTGGGTGACTGTCTGTGTGGAGTTTGCACATTCTCCCCGTGTCTGCGTGGGTCTCCTCCCACAGTCCACAGAAGTGCAAGTTGGCCATGTGAAATGCAGGGATAGGGTAGGGGAGTGGGTCTGGGTGGGATAGTATGGACACCATGGGCTGAATAGGCTGTTTCCACACTGTAGGAATTCTATGAAATAATGGTGGTGCTGGTGCCAGCAGAGAATTTGTGAAGGGCTGAAATTTATCAGGAAATGTTTTGAAGGGAGGGAGATGAAAATTTAGGTCTGAACTTCCAAAGGGCCACAACTCCCATCATCCCATTGCTGAATAGCCTCTAACTCTGTAGCTTCCTAAATGAAATAACTCGGTCCAGCTCTGGTGTTGGAAAAGTTTCTGACCTCCGCTGAAGCACTGCCCTTGTCAGAGAGGTCTGCTGCACAATAAAAGGCCCTGGCGCTCATCCAGTTTGTTCTTCGGGTACCACTGGCATCTCTCGAGGAGCACTGAGCATTGACCCCAAAGGGGGCAGCCTAAAGGTGGGTGATAGTCTCATTTGGAACTCTCCCAGAGCAACCTGGGAAGAATAGCTTTCAGCCTCCCCATACTCTCAAAAGTGAAGCAGTTAGTCTTAAAGTTTTTGATTGTCACATTTTGGAGGGACCTCTAGATCTAGACAGACAGAACTTCGAAGGGAAACCTGCCCACCTACTACCTCCATAGTTAAGTTCATATTGAAGTTAGAACCTGTTTTGAGCAATTGTTTAAACCAGAATGTAGGGGCAAGTTACTGCAGATGCTGGAATCTGTACTGAAAACAACAAATGCTGGAGATCACAGCAGGTCAGACAGCATCCATGGAGAGAGAGCAGGCTAACATTTTGAGTCTAGATCACTCTTCATCAGAGCTCTGATGTCACGTACTCCACAGATGTTGCCTGACCCGCTGTGATCTCCAGCATTTGTTGCTTTCAATTGTTTAAACCACACAAGTTATGCGTTGTGAGGCTCTGAGGAAAGGTCACCAGACCCGAAATGTTAACTCTGTTTATTCCTTCACAGATGCTGCCAGACCTGCTGGGCTTTTCCAGCAACTTCTGTTTTTGTTCCTAATTTACAACATCCGCCTTTCCTTCATTTTTTTTAAGTTAGGCGTTGTGTTTTCCTACATTATAGCAGCAACTATACCTTGACAAGGATTAATTTGCTTTAAGGGACATCCTGGAATTGTGAAAGATGCTGTGGAAATGCAATCATTTTCTTTCATTATCTACCATCCCACTCTTCTTCTGTGTCTTGCCACTGACGATGAACTAGACCTGGGTATTATCAAGAATTCCGTAGTGCCATTGATGAAACAACATGTTTAACGTCGAGATTGTGTTACCATCATTTAGGTATTCACCAAAATATCCAACACATGAAAAGACATAACTACTGCATTGTAACACTCACAGACCTCATTTGATTCACTCTTAATAAATGGAATGATTATTTAAAATCAACAATTTACGAAGATTCATTTCCCTTTGTAGTAGATACAACTTTGTCGCCACTCATGCATCAATTTGGAACTTTGGTCCTTGCAGTTGGGAACTTACAGGCGCAAACTTCAAACTTGCACCTGCTCACCTCCAACTCTACAAGCTTTTAGAACATAGAACAGTACAACTGGCGGTGGCTTTTATAGTAACATGGACCAGGCCTTCAGCACATAACACCAGCCACGTGCTAGGGATCTGAGGGGGAATTTCTGCTGAATAATTCCATGATTTCCTTATTGATTATTTCTTCCGAACATGTGCAGTACACTAAGTTTGGAATTGCATGCTTTCAGTTAAAAATGCAGGCACTGTTACCAATCCCAGATACATGCCAAGTACCCCGTTAATAATTTCAGCTCATGCCCTTCTATTCATTTTCCATTTATATTATTATACAGTTGAAGTGCAGACCACCTGTCTGTTCTGAATCACTACATCATTTTATAACACACACGTGGCACTCAAAGTAATTTAAAATACACAGGCTGATTGCCAATAATTCATTGAGGTTCAGAATCAAGCTAAGGTTGAACAAAAAAAATACCCTGATGGCGTGACTTTGGTTTAGCTTTAGTCAGAGTCAATTGAGTGTCTGATGGTTGACTAGATATCTGTGACATTAAATAGTCCTATACAATGCCACTCCATGAATCCCACAGTGTGATTAAACTACGCACGCATAGCAAAGGGAGTCATGTCATGTACTGATTAACCCTGAATGCGAGCATATTATTCACACGGGATTTAGAGAGCTACAACGAGCAGCTTTCTAAATGCAAAGGGAGAGAGAAAAAAGAAGATCTGGCCTCATTTTATGCAGGAACTGGAGTAGGCCATTTTGCCCCTTGAACCTGTACTTTCATTCGAAGTTATGGCTGATCTGCAGTTCTATTTTAGATAAAAGTAATGAGCAAGGGTTAGAGGGGATAAAGCAGGAGATTGAAATTTAATGACCCAGTGTAGGATTTTATAAATTCATTTTGTGGGATGTGGGCGTCACTGGCTGGCCAGCATTTCTTGCCCATCCCTAGTTGGTCCTTGAGAAGATGGTGCTGAGCTGTCTTCTTGAACCGCTGCAGTCCACCTGTATTGGGTTGACCCACGATGCCCTTAAGGAGGGAATTCCAGGATTTTGACCCAGCAACAGTGAAGGAACAGTGATATATTTCCAAGCCAGCACGGTGAGTGGCTTGGAAGGGAATTTGGAATGTTACCATGTATCTGCTGCCCTGGTCCTTCTAGGTGGAAGTGGTTGTGGGTTTGGAAGGTGCTGTCTGAGGATCTTTGGTGAATTTGGTGAATTTCTGCAGTGCATCTTGTAGATAGTACACCCTGCTGCTACTGAGCGTTGGTGGTGGAGGGAGTGAATGCTTGTGGATGTGGTGCCAATCAAGCGGCTGCTTTGTCCTGGATGGTGTCAAACTTGTTGAGTGTTGTTGGGGCTGCACTCATCCAGGAAAGTGGGGAGTATTCCATCACACTTGTGCTGTGTAGATGGTGGCCAGGCTTTGGGAGTCAGGAGGTGAGTTACTCATCGCAGTATCCTTAGCTTCTGACCTGCTCTTTGCAGCCACTGTATTTATGTGGTGAGTCCAGTTGAGTTTCTGATCAATGGCAGCCCCCAAGATGTTGATAGTGGGGGATTCAGTGATGGTAACACCATTGAATGTCAAGGGGGTGATTGTTAGATTGTCTCTTATTGGTGATGGTCATAGCCCAGCATTTGTGTGGCGTGAATGTCACTTGCCACTTGTCAGCCCAAGCCTGGATATTGACCAGATCTTGTTGCATTTGAACATGGAGTGCTGCAGTATCTGAGGAATCGCGAATGGTGCTGAACGTTGTACAATCATTGGCGAACATCCACACTTCTGACCTTATGATGGAGAGAAGGTCATTGATGAAGCAGCTGAAGATGGTTGGGCCTAGGACACTACCCTGAGGAACTCCTGCAGAGATGTCCTAGAGCTGAGATGACTGATCTCCCATAACCACAGCCATCTTCCTATTTGCCAAGTATGACTCTAACCAGCAGGGAATTTGCCACTTGGATGGATGACCTCTTTATGTGCCACAACAATTCTGTGATTCTTTTTCTTTTGCCTGGTTTTGACTCATACCATTTGATAATCGTAACTTTCAAGTACAGTCTTTGATTGTCCCATTAGCATTCATAGCTTGTTTTGTTTTCTGAGGCGAGGGTGAGGGAGACAGGTTGACTCACTCTGACAATGGTTCCTGATTTCAGTTCTAAATGGCCTCACCTTAACTTTACATCTACGCCCTCACACACGCTATACTGGATCCTCCAGGGTCTCTCTCCTTATTCAATCTCTACAAAAACCTCTTTTAGACCACTCTTCAACCTTCTAGAGTCACGGGAATGCTCACCAACTTTGTGAATAAAGCAAAGAACTGCGGATGTTGGAAATCTGAAACAAAATCAGAGAGTGATGGAGAAATGCAGCAGTATTTGTGGAGAGAATTCTGTCTCAGTAAGTAAACCCCTCTGTCAATGGTAAATATACCCAGTATCCCTACCTTTCCTGTGGTTCATTGCCCAGAAGTGAACATGGTTCTCCAAGTGGGGTCCAGACAAAATCATGCTCAATGAAAGCATCACTTAGTCATTTTTATATTACACTGCCTTGAGGTAATAGCTAATATGGGCAGCATGGTGGCTCAGTGGTTATCACTGCTGCCTCACAGCATCAGGGACTCAGGTTCAGTTCCAGCCTTAAGCAACTGTCTGTGTGGAGTTTGCACATTCTCCCCATGTCTGTGTGGGTTTCCTCTGGGTGCTCCAGCTTCCTCCCACAGCCCAAAGATGGGCAGGTTAGGTCGATTGGCCATGCTAAATTGCCCATAGTGTTCAGAGGTGTGTCAACTAAGTGAATTAGAAATATAAAACATAGAACAGTACAGACCCTACAGCCCACAATGTTGTGCCGACCTACTATCCTACTAAGATCAATCTACGCTGCATACCCCACATTTTACTATCCATTAGGCAATTGCAATTCAGGGTTACAGGGATGGGGGTGGGTCTGGGTGGGATGTTCTTAGGAAGGACTGATGGACTGAATGGCCTGCCCCCACAATACTATGAATTGAGTAGAATGACTGACCAAACTCAGCAGCTATGCCTTTCATTTATTTCATTGTAACTCATCAAACAGACTGCAAGCCTTGGCAAAGCAAGCTGCCTTACCCCATAAACGTGCAGTTCCCTCATAGCAATAAACCCACTGGGCTGAATTTGACGCTGTCATATACCACAGATGGGAAGGGGGTGGGGTTGCCTCTTAGCTTGAATGGACGGTTTGCAATGCAGAGTGACGCCAATAGCGTGGGTTCAGTTCCTGTCCTGGCTGCAGTTACTATGACAATCTCTCTTTCTCAACTGAGGCCTGGTGACCCTCAGGTTAAATCTCCAGCAGTCGTCTCTCTCCAATGAGGGAGCAGTAGGACTGTGGCAGCTTTACTGTAAATGAGTGGAAGAGGCAGGATTTGCCCCTGATAACTGCCTGTGTGTAAACTTCTCAAATGGGGAGGTGATGGCCTAGTGGTGATATTGCTGGTTTGTAGATCCAGAGACCCAGCTGATGTTCTGGGGACCTGGGTTTGAATCCTACCAAAGCCAGATGGTAGAATTGGAATTCAATAAAAATCTGGAATTAAAAGCCTAATGACGACCGTGAATCCATTGTCAGTTGTTAGCAAAACCCATCTGGTTCATTGATGTCCTGTAGGGAAGGAAACGGCCTTCCTTACCTGGTGTGGCCTACATGTGGTTGACTCTTAACTGCCCTCTGGGCAACTAAGGATGGGCATTAAATGCTGGTGTAGCCAGCAATGCCCTCAACCTATGTATGGATTTTAAGAAAAGTAGCTTTTAGACGATAATGGATTGTATCTTGGATACTTTGAGAGTGTAATTGTCTGTGAGGGGTTGTGATGGTCTGCTTTCTCACTGCACAGGATGGGGGGATTTAACAACAATTAAAAAGCTGCAAATTTCCTCTCACCCTCTCACCATCATTTGGAGGGTGAGACAAAAGAATTGAGCATCAGTGCCTTTCTCCAATGCTGTTTAGGTGGTAGTAACAACAGCACTAAGACAAGTTTGATGTTGCTTGATGTTCTGTCCGTGATATCTAACAAATCTCACCTCTCTAGCATGCATCATGATAATAGAGAGCTTTTAATACAAGGATGAGGCTGTACCGCAGCATTTTATAGCCAATAAAACACTATAAAAATTACCCGAGTTCCGAAGATGAGTTCTATCGAGATCAAAACGCTGAGTGTTTCTCTCTCCACAAATTCTGCTACACCTGTTGAGTTTCTCCAGCTTTTTCTGTTTTATATAAAAGTCACCTTTACACCAACACAACACATAGCTATTTAACAACAACTACAGTTCTGAGGAAGGGTCACCAGACCCGAAATGTTAACTCAGTTTTCTCCTTCACAGATGCTGCCAGACCTGCTGAGCTTTTCCAGCAACTTTGTTTTTGTTCCTGATTTACAGCATCCGCAGTTCTTTTGGTTTTCACTTAGCTATTTAAATTACACAGATAAAATAAGGAGCCATTGCCATCCTTCTTCATTTAACAGAGAGATAGAGAGAGAGAGGGAGCACTCCAAAAGCATGGGCCAAGGGTAAGGAGGACAGGTCTCTATAGAAAATCATAGCCAGT